>NC_092807.1:37377042-37683407 GCF_040954645.1 Diabrotica undecimpunctata | reverse complement strand
GAACAAATTATTATATCCATATTTTATTGCACAGTATTTTCTATTTTTTTTTTAATAATAATACTTTATCTTTTAACTTCATTTATATTTTATCATCTTAGAGATAGTTTTGTAACTTTCTCTCGTCGAATTTCTCTAAGGGTATATAGAACCCAAATACATTAATCATATTCGACTCACTACTTGGAAGCGTATTTTCGGCACACCATGTCTGTCAGAAAACCACTAATCTCAAATCCACTGATAGAATTTTAAACTTTTTATACGCATCACTCAACACTTGATTTTCTTACGCTAAAAATACTAGCTTTTAACATGCGCGTGAACAAAATTGTGAGATCATTCACAGGTGTACCTTTTCTTATAATATATTTTTGTAATATTTTTGTTTTAAATCTCGACCAAAACTGAACCCAGTACATATATTACTGTATGCTAAGTTGTTTTGTGTGGTATGATATGTATTGGTATGATTGTTGGTCTGTGTAGATGTAGGTTAGTTGTGTTTGTTGTTGGTTATGTTTGTGGTTATGTTGTATGTGTGTTGGGTATGTGTTGTGGTGTGGTATGTGTTGTTTATATGTGGTTGTTTAGGGTATGGTTATGGTGTATTTGTTGGTATGTGTTGTTGTAGTTGTGATTGATGTGTAGTGTGTTGTATGGTTTGATTTGTGTTATGGTTTTTGTGTTTGATGGTTTGTAGGTGAGTTTGTATGTGTTTGTTGGTATGTTGTGTTTGGTGTATGTTGTGTTGTGTTGTTGGTATGGTTGTTGATGTGGTGGTGCTTGTTGTATAGTTGTTGGTTGTTATGTAGTATTGTGTATGTTATGTGTTGATGTTGTTTTGAGGTATGTGTTTGTTATGCTTGTGTAGTATAGAAAATTAACAAAAAACATCTTAGAAATACGAAACACTTATTTTTAAAAGATCTACCAATTTTTCAGCACAAACGTTGGATTCGGAGATCGCATAAAAATCATTGACATAACACCAATACGGGGACAGAAATTTAAAAAAAGTTCTGCAACTTAAATTGAAATTCTGCAACTTCTGCATTGGATAATATTGTTAAATAAAAGAAACATCGATTTATGATTGTGATCCCCTTTTCCCTCAATCTTTCCGACTCTTCATCGTCAATAGTTCCATTTATTTCTCATTTCTTTTCTCTACTACCTGAATTTGATAGTATTATTATATTCTTTGTGTTTCTTTATCATTTTTCACACTAGTATCATCCATGTAATTTGTCTTATTGTATGTTTTAATAAAGAAAAATAAATAAGAATACAGTTTCTTTATACTTTAGCAATTCCCCTAGTGCAGTTCAATTTTCAGTTACTTTCCTGATTATTCCATTATTTTTGTATCCTTGGATTTTTCTAAATTTTAATTAGGTAATTTATCACTTCTTCTTCTAATTCCTTGACCGTTATGGATCGTTGGATATCATTGTGTATGATGTATCATACTCATAATCATCTGTATGGGTACCTGCCTTTTGAAGCAACGATTATATTGAACCTTCTGGATCATTTCTGGAGTTATGTTACGATTTTTCAATGTAATTCTGTTTTTTTCCTGATTTTTAGATAGATGTTTCCTATCAGATCGGGTTACTTAAAATCTAAGTTATTGTTATTGTACTCAGATCTTTATCATCAATACGGCTACATAGCCCAGGCTGTGGAGGAAAAAAGGGTGATTTTACACTGTAATCCAGGAATTTATGTAATGTGGCGTAGGTTATAAAGGGCAACCTCAGGAGCAATCCCCCAGTTCATTCAACATAAAATTTTTGGTTATTGTTGATTTATGAGCGTTTATAGGTGCAAAATATGTATTTTTTGAGTTTTTTTTTTATTTTTTGCCTTAAGTAAGTGTTGTAATGGGTCAGTTCTGTATACATTATGAAAGTACTCTAAAAGACCTCCAATTTGAGCTGGTGTACGTTCAATTTAATTTATTTTTTATTGCAAAAATGACGAATGAAGGACAAAATTTAAAAAAAAAAACGGAATATTTATTGCAAAATTGCTTTTTTTTATTTCAAATATATTACATTTAAGCCTATAAAATTACGAATCGAATGAGCCGTAGTAGGCCTAGATCGCTTAATTTGTTGCTAATATACGTTGATTAGTTTATCCCACAACCTTCAACTTTTAATGCTCATAGGATTGCAAAAAAAAAAAATAGTAGAGAGCTAATTCTTGCTTCATTCTCTTCCTAAAGCCATAATTTTTCATATTCCACTGGAAAATAGTGAAAAAAAAATTTAACCCGTTAAAAAAAATTATTTATGAAGTTGTAAAATTGCAGTTATAAACATTTAGAGCTGCAGCGCCCCCTATGTACCCTACAAATTTCTAATTTGCAGATTATTGTAGCTGGCTTTGAGATGAAGATTAAAAAAAAAAAAATTCTACGACCAGTAGGAGCCGAGTTAGCATAATTTTTTTAAAAAATAACAGAGGCTTTATTAATAACAATTAATAAACGAATCTGGCGTCATTTACTACTTTAAAACATATATTTTCAAATATTTGTATTGTCCATTATTTATTGTTAAAAATGACGATGCCTCTACTAGTTTGTCAAGCCAACCCTGCAAGAGCCATATACGCAGAGCTTTTTGCGTTTCCGCACCAATAAGCGCGCTCTAACAGTACACTGCTTATATTTTAATAAATATTTGTGTATATTTTGTTTGACATGAAGAAGTACTTTTTAATATTTAAGTTTCTATCCAAAGAGTAAGTGACGTAAACTGCAACTTCAGGTATCAAAATATTGTTGAAGGTAATTAGAAATTTGATCTATGTAATAACGAGATTCGTTTAATCGCGAATCTGTCTCTAAAACATGGTTATCATTTTTAAGTTTGTATATTTCATTTGGAATTTCATCAAAACCTATCGCTTTGCCTTTTTTGATGATTGTAAGGCTTGTGTTACCGCAGAGTGTGTTATTAGGGGTCCGTCGTAGGTTAGTAATATCCAATCCTATCGTCTTTAAATATATTCGTTATGTAATTATCCCATTTCATAGCAGTTCAGTTTGTCTTTTATTGAAGATACCAGACACCTTTCACTGTTTTATATATGTTGAACGTGTCATATCTATTTTCGAGTTCTTCAATTTCATGACACTGTTTGGCTAGATGTTGACTGTTTGCTTCTAGTATTTAACGTCTCATTTCTGTTTGTATACTTTTATACTTTTATTACTTTCAGTTTTTCGTTGTTTTTTACTAGTCGCAGTTGCTCCAATAAATCCAATATGTTTCTGTCATGCAAGTATTCTTTTTTAGCTTTGAACTGTCTTTTAAATTCCTTTCACAGATTTTTTTAACTGTTTTTATAATTTTATTTAAGCCCCCATCGACATTCTCACCAATATTTTTCCAAACTAAATTTTTGTTCAGTTGTCTTTGAACCTTTTCCTTAACTTTCTAGTCTTGTAGTTGGGCTGTATCAATATTTTTGCGAGACTTCTTTTGGATCACCTTTTTAATTTTAATTGGGTTACAACTTTAATTATATAACGGTCTTCAATATATATGATGTTGTTAAAAATATTAAATGCATGACTGGTAGAAGAAGAAGTTCGAGAACCAAAAGTGTTATGCAGTGAACCTAAATGCCATTTATGATTCGATTCAGATCGATAGTCGACAACGTACCTGTACCAAAATGTTATTGAATATCCACAGGATAGACAAAACAAGAAAAAAAAAAGATTATATAAAATATTTGTTTTTCTAAAAACTGTTTTCTTTTAATAAAATACTTAAAATTTTTATTTCCTAGTTAAAGTGTTTCACTCTGTAACGGGCCTTAAACTTCCTACCGGCAGGCGCACATGGTATAGTATCTGGCTTGCTGCTTGCAGATAAAGTATGTAACGTCAATAAACAGACACTATTTCCGAACGCGCTACTACAAATATTTTTAATTCATTTTGAATTTCGTATCAAGAATAATATACTTACCGAATATTTAGGAATAAACATACACCCGCGATGGATCCAGCACGTATTGATATATTTACGGCCTGATTTGTTTACGGTTTTAAATTAGTGGTTGCCATTTTTCTTTGAAGGTGGGCTAATTTACTGCTTAGTACAGTAAAGTTACACATTTCTATGTAAACAACTACACAAATCAAAAACTTTAGTATGTTTAAATTTATTTTGTAGCTAGCTATATACAGTGCAAGTCAAAAGTCCGTTCGCCCCCTCGTATCTTTTGAACGGTTATACTTATAATAGTGAAATTTGGAGGGAGGTAATAAACAGACATAGGCTTCTTAACTAGTCATAACAAGTGACGTAATAGTGACAGATGACGTTAGAGCGCAACTGTGACAGATAATTTTAAATAGGGCAAGTGATACCTACCTCGTTTGAAATGTATTGAAAATACCTATTTAACCATACTAATTTTATTTGAGTGTAGGCTCATTTTTATAAATAAATTAAATAAGTACTAAAATTGTAGTTTCGCTTTTAATTAATAAATATTAAAACCTGCGCCTCTGGTTACTTCTCAAAAAGTTAACGTTTTTCAATTCTGTAATTGTTTTTACTGTAACGTCATCTTTTTTGACAATTAACCAGAGGCAAACGTTAGAATAGTTATTAATTAAATGCGAAACTATAATTATTTTATTATACCCATTCCATCATACTAATTTTGTTTGGATTTAAGATGATTTTGACGAATAAATTAAATAAATACTAAAATTCTAGGTTGGGATTTAATTAATAAAAACTCTAATGCCCGCCTTTGGTTATTTATCAAAAACGTTGACGTTTGTCAATTGTCTAGTTGTTTTTAGTTTACAAAAGCGTTTATACCTAAATATTTAGTTTTTGTTTCTGTTTAGTTTAGTTAAGTCAAGTTTAGGCAAGTTTTTTTTTAGTTAGTTGTTTATAGTTAATATTTAGTTTATTTATTGTTTAAGACGTCTAAATTTTTACAAAGACAGAATGGTACGTACTGTAGCCGACAAAGTAGCAGCTGTGTTAATAATTGGTGAATGTGGAAATAATGTCCTAAGCTAGTGTTTAAGATTTTAACAAATCTGGTCGACCAACAATTAGTCATGACTAAATAATTGACATAATTTTAGAAATGGTAGTAAAGCCTACTTCTTCTACAGCCCAAGTTGTATCTATCTATGGATTCAGTTAAAAGAGAGTACACCGAGTTTTGGTTGATAATAAACATCCATACAAATTAAAAATTGTGCACCAACTTTCAGATGATGACCCCTACTGAAGACTAGAATTCTGTGAAAATGTGTCCAATAAAATTAACCAACAGCCCGATTACATAAAAACAATTTTTTAGTGACTTTTTCTCTCAATGGAAATATTAACACATACAATGTGAGGTATTGGAGTGACGCAAATCCTCAAAAAAAATAAATGTTTCAGCAGGTATTTTGGAAAACCACATAGTTGGGCCTTTTATTCTCAATACTAACTTAACCTTTGTACCTGGAGATGTTACAAAATGCAATTAAACCGTTAATGCTTGAAATTCTGAAGGATTATCCAGATAAATTCGGCAACTTGGAAATAGTATGGCCAGCTCGGTCACCGGACCTCACACTATTAGATTTTTTTCTGTGGGGACACTTGAAATCTAAAGTTTTGGACCTTTCTTTAGAGAGGAGAAGATTTTAAAATTTTAAAGAACTTAAATGTGAGGTAGGTGTTATTATAAAAAATAATAACAATTCAGTTATAAATAAATATAAGGTTGAATGCTCGAATAAATGAACTTTGATCAAATAAAAGGCATTATATTGAGCACAGTTTAATTTAATCTTACCCAAGTACTTTCGATCACTAGATCATCTTCAGGGGCTTCTGAAATAAGCCAAGAAATGTTTTTTTATAACTAAAGAAATTGATTGACTTCGATAAAAACTCGAAGTTTATGGTTGATAAAGAGTTTTTATGTGATTAACGTTTATAGACTCACTTCGTCAATTGCGGCCTATCCGACAAGAACAAAATGTCATAAACATATAATTGTACATCACACTACACTACAAAAGGACAAACAAACACTTTAAAATTATTAAAGAAAGGCTAAATAGCGTGCAGAAGCCGGAGACATTCTGTCAGAGCAGAAGAACAGAATGGCTTTCGTGCAGGCAGATCCTGTATGGACAGTACATTCTCTCTAAAGCAAGTTATCGAGAAAAGATTAGCTCACAACCTTTCAACTCATATAGTTTAGAGTTAGATCATCTGACAAAGGCATACGATAGTGTACCCAAATGCTTTGGGTAGCAATGGAAAAACAAGGAATAAGTAAAAAAATATGCAAGCAGTACAACAGCTCTAACTGACAGCAAACATTAAAACTGGAAATAGATTAACTAGAGAAGTTTATATTAGTAAGGGCCTAAAGCAAGGCTGCTGCATAGCACCTACACTCTTCAAAATATATCTAAATGAGGCACTCTCAGTGTGGAGAAGAAATTGCTGCAATATGGGCATCCCAATCGGAGATGATAGATTGTACACGATACACTTCGCTGACGACCAAGCCTTTCTAGCTGAAGACGAGACTGATGTAGGCTACATGCTTAGAAAATTGGAAGATGACTATACCAAATGGGCCTCACAATTAATATACAAAAAAACTGAGTACTTAGTTGTAGGAGAAAAACCAGAAAGCCTACAAATCGAAATGGGAACTATAAAACCAAAAGACAATTTTAAATACTTGGGAGTCCAAATAACATCAAAAGCAGGAAGTAGCGAAGAAATATACTCCAGGATAGGCCAAGCAAGATCAGCCACCAGACAGCTACACGGACTATTATGGAATAAAAAAATAACAAAAGAAAATAAAAGAAGAATTTATGAAACAATAATAGAAAGTATTGGGCTGTACGGCGCCGAACTCTGGGAAATAAACCAAAGAAACCAATCAAAAATTAAGGCCATGGAAATGAACTACTGGAGATGATGTTGCCAGCTCACTAGACTTGATAGGGTGAGAAACGAAGATATTCGGAGAGAAATGAAAATCGATCTAGACATAATAGACACAATCGAAGCCAAAAGACTTAACTGGTATGGACACCTTCAGAGAATGCCTGAAAATAGATGGCCAAAAAAAATAGAAAAATTGACTCCGCCAACTAGGAGAAAACGAGGTAGACCAAGACGATCCTGGAGAGACGATGTCGACGATGCAATGACCGCCAGAGATCTAACAACTGAAGATTTCTTCGACAGAAAACGCTGGAAATTAGGATGCGAGAAGCGGCGCCAGCTGTAGAAGACTAGCTTGTTATATATATATATATATATATATATATATATATATATATATATATATATATACATTTGATAGGAAATAGGGGAATAAAATTTATATCGAGGGTTTTAAATAGGGAATATGTCTAATATGTTTTTTTTTTTTTCAAATAGGATATTTGTTATAAATTTTTTCCATTTATTATAAATATATTTATTATTGTAAGGTTGGTTTTTATTATTTTGGTCTCTATTATCAGTACATAATATAGCAAGACAAGGTTAGTATTGAGTATTTTTGTATTTCAGGTGATTGTATCCAGTGTCATTTATTTCCTGTCATTCGTTACTTAAAAAAAATCCCAACTGTTGTTGAGTTGGCGCCCCTCTTCTTCTCTACTTATCGTCCTCTTCATATCAATCTATTTCCAGTGGTCTTATCTAGTTGCATTAAGTTTTGGTATTAACAGGTCTCATTTTATTTCTTGTTTCCATCAGTTCATTACCCCAACTATGTGTTTTTATATCTCTAAAGCCAATATTCAGTGCATTAAAGTCCGAATAGTCACTTGGGATTTAGTGTCTCTCTGCCCATTTGATTCGCTCTTCTGAGCTAAGCCTCTCTTCATTAATGTCTTAAATCCTTTATCCGCCACTTTTCCCTTATTTCGTCAGTTCTTTCTTTTTAAAATCTCAATACGCAGAGTATAAAGGTTTCATACGCTAGCAAATATCTAGCTCATGCTGCAAATTTGACTTTTATGAATAAAAGTCATAGCTCTTTAACTAATATACTATTATATAATTTTACTATCTAGTTTACTATATACTATTACTATATATTTATTATAAAGTTACTTTTGACACTATCTTAATTAAAACAAAAAATAATGCTTATTCTGTAGTCTTGCTTTCCTTTATCGTTGTAATTAATACAAAAAACTAATTTCCAGCTAGGCGAACGATCCTTTAAAACTAATATTATTTCCATTCTAAATTCATCCTCATTCTCCAGAGGCATCATCTTCATGGCTCTATGAACGAAACGCCTCCGAAGGGCAATTATGTTTTCCCGGCAGCTTTTAATTCTAGCGCTCTTTGCGTTGCCCTACACCAAGCCCCAAGCTCCAGAACCCGAGCTTCACTTTTCGCAAAGAGTATTAGATAAATAATTGATGAAATCCTCAGCTGCAGTCGCACTTACGATATGGTTATCAAATTTAATTAAAAAATAATCTTTTCTTTCGACGCTCTGATGACTTTACTCGAAGAGGAGAAAAAGCCGATGTAAAGACTGCTCCGAAAGTTTCCTTACACAAATTTCATGCATAATTTAAAAGGATCTGTGGCAAGTTAAATATATTGCTCGACAAGGGTACAGCTAATTATGTATTTAGAAATATCTTAAAGAGTGAAATACTTGGCCACAGACAAATACCTATGCGATAAGTTAATATAGATAAAATATTTAATAATATTAGAGAGTTGAATATATCGTGGGAATATATAAGTCCCTAATTGTTTGTTTCGAGAAAATTAACTTTTAATGTTTACTGTCTCAGTAAAACTAAACTATTAACTTTTCATCATAATTATTATTTGAAAAAAATTAATGTTTGAAGATTGATATATTTTGGCAACACATATTTTGCTCACAATAATAATATTGTTTATAAAAGATGCTAAAAAAACAGAAAAAAATATGGGACTTTAAACTTAAAATATGATTTTTGCATAATAAAAATATCATAAATGTATTTAACAGTTTATTCTTAAACTAACACTTTATTCTTAAAAACTTTATAGTATATATTAACAAATTCCTTCAGTGTTCAATATCTCCATCACTGTTAGTTTAGGAGGAAACTTGGTCTACAGCTGATTTCGATGTTGTCAAAGAATTGTACCAACCGTGAAATTTTTCTGGGATGTCTCCTTTACGACAGAGTTGCAGCAGTCTAGTTTTTCTTCTTTCTTGTTATTGAAATTATTTTTGAATATAAATTTTAAAGGGTTATTTCTTCAAAAGAGTTTGGAAGAGTTTTACCAAATACTTAAATTACTTTGAACTCTGAAGTATGATCATCTTCTTCTTCACGTGCCATCTCCGCGACGGAGGTTGGCAATCATCATGGCTATTCTGATCTTAGATGCTGCTGCTCCGAATAGTTCAATTGATGTGCATCCGTACCATTCCCTCAAGTTACGCAACCATGAGATTCTTCTTCTTCCTACACTTCTCTTGCCCTGGATTTTCCCTTGTATAATCAATTGAAGTAGGTTGTATCTCTCATTACGCATAACATGCCCCAGGTATTGCAGCTTTCGTGTCTTGATGGTTTCCAATACTTCCATTCTTTTGTTGATTCTTCTCATGACTTCTTTGTTTGTTATATGCTCGGTCCATGATATCTTCAGGATTCTTCTATACACCCACATTTCAAATGCTTTCAACTTTTTAGCAGTCGACGCGTTAAGTGTCCATGCTTCTATCCCATAAAGCAGAGTCGAGAAAATATAACACCTTGCCAGCCTAACTCTCAAGTCCAATTTTAGTTCTCTTGCACAAAGTACCTTTCTCATTTTATTGAAGTTTGTACGTGCTTTCTCTATTCGAACTTTGATTTCTTTGGAGTAATCGTTTGTGTGATTAATTATTGTGCCAAGATAGTGGTAGTTTTCAACTTGTTCTAAAGCACTACCGTTAATTGTCAGGTTTTCACCATTATTTTGGGTTTTTGATATCCTCATAAACTTGGTTTTCTTGGTGTTTATTGATAATCCATATTCTTCTCGATACTCAACTATCTTGTTTATTAGCTTTTGGCGGTCTTGGAGGTTGTCTGTTATTATGATAGTATCGTCCGCATATCTAATGTTGTTAATTGGTGTTCCATTGACCTTGATTCCTGCTGTTTCTCCCTCAAGAGCTCTTTTCATAATTTCTTCAGAGTATGCATTGAATAGTAGTGGTGACAATACACACCCCTGTCGCACTCCTCTTTTAACTTCGAACTCTTCTGATGTGTGTTCATTAATGCGTACGTATGCCTGCTGTTTATAATATAGATTTGTTGTAATTTAAAGGTCATTATGTTGTAGTTGTTTTGCTTTGAGGATGTCCATTAGCTCTTTGTGGCGGACTTTGTCGAAAGCTTTGTTGTAGTCTATGAAACAGACGTACATATCTTGGTTCACATCCAAGCATCTCTGGATTAGTACGTTGAATGCAAATAGAGCTTCACGGGTACCTACGCCATTACGGAATCCAAATTGAGTTGCTTCAATATCCATATCAAGTGTTTTGTAAATGCGTTTATGAATGATCTTTAAAAACAATTTAAGTGTGTGAGACATCAGGCTTATGGTACGGTATTGATATCAATAGGCAGTTGATCTGGCCCCAGGCTTTTTTCGTTTCTGGTGTTCTTTAGTTCATACAGTATTTCTTCTTATGTAATTTCTACACTTGTGTCTCTGTCCTCAAAAGACAAGTCTTGTGGGTTTCCTCTTTCGTCGTCGAAGAGCTCTTCCATATACTCTTCCCATCGTTTTAGTTTTTCATCAGTCGTTATCATAGTATTTCCATTTTTATCTAAAAGAGTTGTGTTGTGGTTTCTTTTTTGCAGTCCTGCCATTTCATTAACCTTTTTATGTATGTTGAATGGCTCGTATTTGTTCTGAAGATCCTCTATCTCTTTACATTTTTCCCCATAGTAAGTTTATTTCTGTCTATCTTATCTTTTTTCTGATTTCGTTGTTAATGATTTTGTAATTGTGACTGTCTTTGTTCTTGGCTTGTCTTCGTTGTTCCATCATGCCGAGTATCTCGTCGGTCATCCAATTGTCTTTCTTTCGTGTCGGTTCTTTTAATTTCTTTTTGCATGGAGCGAGGAAGCAGTTTTTTAGTGTTTCTCATTGTTCGTTTATCTCGTAAGTGTTAGTATCTAATTTATTAAAGTTTTCGTATATTTTCTGTTGAAGTTTGATTTTTATATCAACTTCTTTCAGTTTTCTAACATCTAATTTTGGAGTTCTTTGTGGTTTTCTAATACGTTTAAGCTTAAGCGTGATATTAGCGATTAGTGGGTTATGGTCTGATGCGCCATCTGCTCCTGGTCTAATAATAAATATAAATATATTGGGGGTGAAGACGCCGCTGTCACCATTCTAATAATATTGGGGTGGTTAAGCGTGATAATTTAGGATTGAAGCTGTAGATGAATCGACTAAACCCCTCAAATGAAATGTCTCCACTCTGATAAGGCTGTCACCATTGTAGAAGACGTCTGTCTCAATGTCCTTATCAAGGCCTCTACAATTTTTTGGAGATACTTATCCCTGCGAGCGGGGCAAGACTTACTGGCTCCACTAGTCTGGACTGACTGGTTTCGCCCTCGCGGATTTACAAGAGGGAAGGAAAATCTTCAGGAAGGGAAGGGAATAAGGACTTCTCGGTCTCAGGTCCTGCAAAGAGTGAGAGGCTATGGGCTTACGTTAGAAGCCAGAGCACTGCATAAGCGAAATGTGTATCTCTTCTAGTCTCGACCTGTAACGGCTAGGAATAACAAAAACAAATTTCGAGTTTACAATGTATTAACTAGACTGTACACTACAAAATATCAGTTATGACCAAAATGTTCGATCAGGCGCGAAGGGAGACGAGAAGAGACAAGCAAGGAATTAAAGGTCAGACAATTCCGTATCATTAGATATATCTTGGGTTAGTATATAGATCTTAGTTACCTCCGCGTATCTAGGCTCTAGCTAGGGAATACGCCTCCAGTCTACAGGGATTTGAGATTGCGAACCTTCGAATCTCCAGTTGCCGACACTTATACGTCACACTATCCCGTCGAGTTAAATAACGCGTCCAATGTCTGCGTATCGTCCGATCTCCACACTATGGCGTGGAGCGTCTGGCGTGACCACTTCCCACTAACGCCGCTTCTCGCGTGGGGCCCACTCGGGCGCCGCGCTATTACTGACCGTTTGACCAACTTCTACTTGTTTTTTTATGTATCGCCAACTCCTACCTTAGATTCTTTTTGTCACGTATTCCATGTGTTAAACTGGATCACGCTATGTACAACTACTTAGTCAGCTCAATTCTTCTCACTTGTTTAACAATTCGTACCTTGTATTAATTTCCAACAAGGTCTAAGTGTCGTAATTTTTTAAACATTCAGGCTTGTGTTAAACTGGGTCAATTGTTTTGTTTTTTAATTTGAAATGTATACGTTAAACTGTGTCGAATTTTTTCTTTATTAATTTGGAATATATAATAATTACTTAAATAATTATTACTCTTTACTAGGCTAATTACCTCTTAAATTTTCCTTCTTTATTTCCTTGCTGTTTACATTACACTGGATATGTTTTAACTGATTTGATGGTGTTACGATATCTCTTTTTAATCATTATATAGTCAATTTGGTTTCTTAAAACTTTTTCCGGTTTATCTGCTGGTGAGCGCCATGTATACAACCGTCTCATTGGTAATTTAAGGAACGTGTTTGTGATTATTATACTTTGTTCTTGGCAGAATTGTATTAGACGATCGTCTCTATCGTTACGTTCCCCTAGTCCTTGGTCTCCCATTACTGTTCCAGCTCTTCCTTTGCCGACTTTTGCATTGAAATCGCCCATAACTACCGTGATTTCCCTGTTCTTTGTCATTTTCAGTGCATCTTCAATTTGTTGGTAGAATGTTTTTACTTCATCTTCTGTTGCATCCGTCGTATTATCATACCTATACTGAATTATTCCTGGTTTACTTTTTTCATATTTTAGGCACTTCATTTTTAGCCAATTTACTGTGCTTTCTTCTGTATTTTCGTTCCTGTTGTGTATTAACTTTTTTGATAAATCTGTAAGGTCTTTGATGAAATCTGAAAAATTTATATGACGAACATTATACCCCGCACTTTTTCTGTTTTGGAGACGTCTAAAAATCTAAAAAATCTAAAAATATTAAACCAGTCCTAAGTAGTATAAACAGGAACTTATTTCTTTGCTTTTTCTATGGCACTATGCATGCTGTCCACCTCCATAAAGGTGTGGCCACTTTCGAGGAACTTGTGTCACTTTCTATGATTTCTAGGTTTGAAGTTTAAGCCAAATATAAAAATAGTGCTGCAACATTTTGGTTTCGATTTTTTCCGACAGAGGTATCAGAATACAAACAGAGCTGCTTTAGTTCAGGTTTTATTTGGTTAATGTAGTTAAGCAAGTACCTACTTATGTCTAAACTGTCTCTTTTTCCATGTAACTGTCCACCTATAGCAAAAGGCGTCATTTGGTTGAAGTAGCTAATAAATGGTAAAATTATACATGCATACTTTAAGACTGTAATACATAGAACTTACGTCACTCGAAGGTATTTGTACCAATGATTGCAAATCAAAGGTACAACACATAAATGCCTTAGGCCGCTAACATTACTTCTTATCAACTGCTTTCGCATTCATACACTCTTCCTTCCATACAATGTGTTGTACATAGTCATTTTCTAACAGCTGCTTCTCCGGGCCCACTTTTAAGGAATTACATTTAGTGCAAAACTGGCATTGATCTTTTTTTTGGCTTATAGAACGACAAGTTGTAATCGGTACAAAAAATCCTACTATAAGTAATTTTAGCTTACATGCTTGGAATTTTCATTTAAACAGTTTTGTTTATATAAATTGTAAATTTGCATAATGCTAAGTTGAGGGTCGAGGTACAAACGTTTAGTTTCCTTTCTGGAATAATGAGATTCCATGGTAGGAAAGTTTTCTATACGATTTTTCACTCATTCTATACTTTCTTGGACTTTCTTGTTGTGTGGAGTCTTCTTACCTCTATTGTCTTTTTTGACATTTTTTCTTTTCCCTTGCCTATATATGCACTATAAATCATATCATGCGAACTCTTTGTTCGCACCCTTCTCATTAAAGGTGGTATACTTTCTGTTGTTTCAAGAAGAAACTCTTTTTGCTTCAAATATTTACCATGCCAAAAGTTGTGGCAAAGTGCTTTTTTAAATTCTTGTGAAAAATGTGCATTGCAGTGAAACCAGCATTTTTTGCAGTTTGATAACTTTGCTGTATTGGATTCAATTGTCTGTTTTTTCTTTAAATTTATTTTCTATTTTGAAGTTTTAGCTTTCTTTCATCGACCTCTTTTTTGCTTAATTTCTGTACCTGTGAATTGTTCATTTAATAAATTTTCTTTCATATCTGCCTCAGTACTTGAGACATTTTCTTTATCAAAACTCTCACTGTCTGCTAAAGGTTCGTAATATGGATCTTAAATTGAACAATCCGAGTCAAAATCTTGTACTTCAGGAGTAGTCGTGATATCTTTAGTCAGCACTGCGGAAATCGAACAACGTGCACCATACCAGCAATAATGTTTAGATCATATTTTGTTGTTGAAGTAGAACCAAAAAGGGGACTCTGAAACAACAGAATTATAAATGTAACTCCTATGAGTTCCAAAATTATACTAATAAAACATTATCTAAGCTTTTACTTAGCTTCTAGCTTAGTAATTACTTACTAAATTGGTATGTATTCATTGATAGTAATAATTAGTTGCAAATACTATCAAGAAAACATTAAGTACTCTGTTTAATAGATCTTTTAAAATATAAATACATAACCTCACTTCACTTTCACCAAACATAACCTCACTTCTAGAAAAATTAAAAATAATATAAGAGTTCACTATTAAATACATACCCAAATTATGGTTCTCCTCTTCTAATGACTAATTTTTCACATCTGCTTTTGCCACTTGTCATCATTTTAGTGACTAAAAAACTGTAAAACTTAGCAAAGTAACATGTGAAGTTTATTCGTTACAATGAGTATTGAACACAAAATAGTCTGCTAAAACAAGTAAGGTGTACTTATTTGATTTTTGCTGTATAAGCTATTCCCCGAAAAACATTGTAACAAACATCAGAAGTTGTTTAAAATACCGTAACGGTTTTTAGCTGTATTGTTACTTTGTCACTTTGTTAAACACATTTCTGCAATATCGGCTATGTGCTCTTAACTGATTTTTGTAGTAACTTTTGCATTCTAGATCGCTATTATTTTACAATGTAAATATGATTTTTATAAAAGAATCTTTTTTTGTTTATAAAAAATAATAAAAATAAGATCCATTTAAAGCAACTTAAAGTATTTTGCGTGTATAAGATTGTGTTAAAGCGTTTAAAGGTAGTTAGTATATTTTGGTCACATTTAGTATTAACGTTTAGATAAGTGCTTTCATCAAACGGGTTTTACCAGTCGACAATTTCTTTCTTTCTAATACTCTCTATGAATAAAAGTTAGTAAACCCGAAAAATGACTAAACATGAACTTAACGGGTTTTTGCAGTAAGCCCACGATATGCAATGTCCGTATAAATGTATATATTACATAGTTTTGTTTATTTCAAACAACATTGCATATTAAGCTTAACACGATTTCTTTTGGATATTTTAAAAATAAATTATATAAAAGTTAAAATTTTCTTCTCTAAGTTGGAATTTCATAACCTGGATATGAACAAGCTAATTATCTATCGCTCGTTATTTATGTGAACTTTCCCTGAATTTAATAATTATGGGATTTCCAAGAAAAATATTATTTAATTAGCGTAGCAAGTCATAGGTACCCACTTGCTTTTAAGTGCCTAATTATTTTATAAGTTTTCAGCAAACATTTGTTTAACATATTTACGCTTGAAAAAAGTGCTTGAATAAAGTATTTAAGCTAGGTGGAGACAAAGTATTTTGCAAGGGCTTTTCCAAAATCGTAAGTTGCATTCATTTTCACATTTCATTTCTTATATGAGGAACTAACAAGCAAAAGCATCATATCCCACAAAAAGTCTGAATGTTTAGCTCTTCGAGAATCGACGCTAAAAACTGCTACTCATAAGTAAAAGCTAAAAAAGATTGCATTAGGATCCCTTTAGCAGTCGATTCAAACATCTCTTTAAAATCTTTATTATCAAAATAAATCAAGAAAAAAAATGTTTGTTTAATTAAGCTATGTAAAGCTCTGTTGCAGTAAACATTCCGTTAAAAAAAATTGTAAAATACACATTTTAGGCAATTTTGACAAGAATTGCCTAAGTTGTAACTTCAATATTCTTAACGAGACAACACTAAGAAAGGGCAATGTGTGTGCATTGTAAGATGTAGTAATTGAGAAAATTACTTAAATTGCGTTGATGTCGATTAAAGTACAGATACACGTGGTCGATATATCTTATAATCGTCTCCTTAAAAAAGGATGAAGCTGGAAAACCTTATTTAAGGGTTGCAAAACAACTACAGAAAATTATTCAGGAATCTTTCCCACCTTTATATACTTGTTTTCCAACTTGGCTACACCGTACTTATGACAACCAAATAGTAGAAATATAGTATTTTTCATATAAAAATGCGTGCACGTCACAATTTATATAAAGTGACGTCACTTATATTTACAATTTCCAGAACGTCAACCTTAGAGTTCAAATTTTCCTAACACAGCTAATAATACGAAACCCATACGGATCTGCTCGATCTTTCATAGGCGTCAACATGGTATAATAATCAGAAAAATGTAATCATCATTATGTTGGGAATTTTAGAATTATATTGATTAAATAACCAAAAACATTTGTTGTTATTAATATTATAAATTTTATGAAATAACTCTTTAAGTCTAATATTCCACAAAATAATAATTTTAATTAAATATATTAGACAATTGTACGCAACTGATACTGGAATATTTCAAATTTTTTAATAGTTCAGCGTGTGGCAAAATTGATTAAAGTGTTGCCGCTTTTTTACAGTAAGAATTTTGTTTATGTTTTGATTTCTTACACAATTTGATCATAATATATTATATGTTAATAAATTCTGTTTATTAATATAATTTAGATTAATAGCTTTAAAAACTTATTATTATTGTAATTGTGCTATGCCAAAACAACTGAATAGTCTATAGAAAGCTGATTTCATATAAGATAGAGAACAAGAAATAATGGCGGGAAGTTTTTACCATTAATGCTCTAAATAGAGGTAAGTTTAAAATTTAGAATATTTAATTTTATATTAAAATCTTTTCTTATGTATTTTAGTGTGTTGCAGCAGTCTTAAAACTAAGTGTATTTACTGTTATATAATAGTTTGACAAATAGTTAACATTTTAAAAATTCCTCACTTACTAACTATTCTGATCTTTTGGCAACGCTGTGGGGTTCTGACGTCGTAAATCTTGAATGACGTGCACGGATTTTTATATGAAAAATACTATACGTATATATAGTTGCCTTCCACTTTTATCTATTTTATTTTGTGTTTACGTTGCCCGTTTTGCCAATGATTTTTCTTTATCTAGATAATACTAGTTCTTGAATTAATTAACATTCTTAGAGGGTTAAAACTGGTAAGCCTAAACTCATAATTTACGTTCTTAGCAAAATTCAGCTTGTTTTTATAATTTTTAGAGGTTAAATGACATTTTCGTCTCTGATAACTGGGGTATTACTAAATTTATAAATAATTATTTCTTTATTTATTTTGGGCCAAAATTATTAAATTATCGGTAAAGCAAATATTATTTTCAGCTTGTACGGTTGAATAGTATAATTTTATTTATATGATCTTCCCTTTTTTTATTTTAGTGATTTTATAATACCTTATAATTTTATTTAAGAATCCGTTTAAATGAATTTATTTTCGAATGATACAGATCTGCTGTCGATGGTTTATATCTCACACCGAGCTATAGAGCCGCGTAACACGTAAACTGTATATCACATAGAGAATATTTGTAAGTTGATGGGTGTACACCTAAAAGAAGATATATTATTATGATAATATTGGATGCGCCGAGGCAATATCATTACATGCACTATTGCCTATCCAATATCAGCCCTTGCATGGCAGAATGCAGCCTCCGTGATGTATTGCTTTTACCATAGACGTACTGGAATTGTTAACCCAAACGAAAGGTAGAATATAATATAACCGCACGGCAATTTAAAGTTAAAGCTCTTATCTTTTCATATGTCAAATTTTCTTTGTTCATAAGGTACAATAAGGAAATAGCATTTATTTTTGACTAGCAGATAATATAATATCTTCCGGCTCTAAAGCCTAATAAATGAACCTAATACATTTCTTTGAATGGTCGAAGTTTTGCAATGAGTAATTAATATTTAAATGGGAATAAGCCACAATTAAAGGTTAAAGTAAGTTTATTGACGTTTCAATTTACACTTCGGAAATTGTTTTCAAAATTATTAACATTAGTGAATTTTGGGTAATTAGTGAATTAGTTTGTATTTTGAGAACGATTTCCGAAGTGGAAATTGAAACGTCAATAAACGTACTTTAACCTTTAATTGTGGCTTATTCTCATTTAAATAGTAATTACTTTAAAATGCCACAAGAAAATAGCTTCAGAACAATATTCTGCAATGAGAATTAATTAGGCTTTCTAGTGCAAATTTCTGTTATCGAATCCAATCTTTTAACACAACAAAGAATGAAGAGGGTTTTGGGAAAACAAAATGAACGAGTTTGCGTTGCGTTGCTTTTAGTCGGAGGATATATTAGGGAGGAAAAAAATGATACGATGGTAAACCAGAAATATTTAATGAACAATAACAAGCTGTGGAGAATAAAAGAAAAAAAGACAAGATATATAAAAGATAAAATTTAATAATATATATATATATATATATATATATATATATATATATATATATATATGTATGTATGTATAAATTATTAAATATTTATACTCAGATTTACTAAAAATAATTATCATTTTTAACCAAAATTTATATATAAATGTTTATACACTCTGTATAAAACAAATAGTTTTAAGGAATTCAGCTTTGCAGCTTATGAATTTATACATACTCCTATATGAACTAATATATACGTAAAAAACATACAAAAGTTAAAACACTTCACAATTGTATTTAGGTATATAAAAACATAATATAGTTAAAACTTTTAAAAGTGTCGTCAAAATTTATACAGTAGCATAACGTTTTCAATCTAATCAGATCGAACTATATGTTTTTATATACCTAAATACAATTGTGAAGTGTTTTAACTTCTGTATGTTTTTTTAAACGATGGTATACAGCCAACTACTGGGATTTTCCCAATAATTTTTATAATATATACGTGTTTTTAAATTCTAGTAATCGACAATGTATTTTCTACAAACTCTCGACATTTTAATAATATGTGGGTTTTCACGGTATACTTAGTGTAGTAAAGCTGCAATCTGTACGTTTCTATTCTGCCTACTGTATGTATCAGAAAAAAATCGTCAAATGTCGTACCTCATGAGAAAGTGAGTTTATGTATAATGACAACTACCAATCTCACAACTACCACGTTTTCCATCCGTTAATTTCCGTCCAAAAATAACAGAAAGCATCGTTTGGTGGGACAGCTTCGTAAATAGTAAAGTTGTATAAATTTAATTTACACAGGGAGTATAATAAACTAACTTGATCAGAAGGAATTTGAGACGCACGCTTTGCATGTCACATGTTATAGATTTAAAACTGTTTATTTGCTTCCTTCTCTTTCATAGACAATGATCTTCTTTTCACTTTACTTTCTTTGTACTTTACCTCCAGTGTTATCTTTTTCTCCATAGATGCATTCTGGTATTCATTACAACTACCACATTCATCCTTCTTTCTTTTAAAAAATGACATATTGTATTCTGTGAGGTCATTACGCTTACATTTAACCACTGATTATCTCTGCATTTTTCCAGAAAGAAATCATACATCTTCTTAATGTTTAAATTCGTATCTAAGTACGATCTCTTACTTTATTTCCTTGTGTAATGACTTTTAGTCAGAAATGTGGCTGTATCGACGCATACTGAGAACATCTTGGACAGACCGAGTGACCAACACAGAGGTATTAAGACGAATGGGTAAAGAGGTGGAATTGTTAACAACTGTTAAAAGGAGGAAAGCGTCATACCTGAGCCATGTGTTCCGTAATAATAAGTACAGTCTGCTACAGCTTATCGTGGAAGGCAAGATTGAAGGTAGAATAGGTTTGGACAAAAAGAAGAAATTCTGGCTGAGAAACTTGAGAGAATGGTTCCAAATACCAGAAGCTGTGAACATAATACATGCTGCACAAAACAGAGAAAACTATTGTTTGATGGTCGCCAACCTTCGGTAGAAGACGGCACATAAAGAAGAAAAATGACTTTTAGTAACGGGAAAATTTCTATGTGTTCGTTCAGTCTAGTTTTAATTTCTTTCTTAAGGGAGCTTTCTTGTTCCATTTGTCCAGACCAGCATATTCTCCACTGTCATTTTTATGTTTTTTATGTTAAAGTACATTCAGTATAGGGAAGTTTAATATACACAGAGGTTTGCAAAATAATTTCTGACACACCTGTCGATTAGAATCTGTTTTGGTAAAATATATGATTTGGCATTACTCCTTTGTTTACTCTGTTCTCCTTTTCTAGGTCTACGAGTTTGTAATCCTTTTATTATTTTGCATAAGTATGAAGTATTCGTCTCTAATATGTTAAATTCCAATATGTTTGGCATAATAATTTGCGATCTTCCTCAAATAATATTGTCGTACACTTATAACGACACATTTATCAATCTGCTGGCTGACATATCTTGGACCTGTATTTTCCCATTGGCACTTTTGTACGGTTGCCCTGTATTTCTCTTGTTCTTCTCAATATTTCTTTTCCACATTAAAGGTCTTGATATATTCCATCTACGCGTTTTTTTTGTATTCCGTTTCTCATTATCGCGATCATCTTTTTCACTAACTACAGAACCCTCGGTTTCATGTTCTGGTATGCAATCGCAGTCTTTGACTGAATCATCCGAATCATAGTCCATAGTACCTTCTTCTAAACAGGTCGGAGAAGTGGACACTGTAAAAATTAAGAAGTGATATATTCAATATAAAAAGTTATGTGATAAGAGAAAATTCGTCTACCATAACTGCTGTTACTGAATGATGTTCTGTAACATATCTAACGTCCATCAGAAGGAATACCAACGGAGATAAACAAAATAGTTAAACACTTGGTAGTAAAGGTTTCTATTTTTTTTTATAAAGAAGTAAAGAATAAAATTTTTAGTGCCTTATTTTCTCCAAGACCGATAAAATATAGCCTATAAAAAAATATTACGACTAACATTATCGAGATTTTCACAAATATAACGAGATATCCTTCGTTCGGCGGTCAAGAACTGAATAATGTCGCTGTTTTCAACAAAGCGAGCTTATCCCTGTCTGAACTATGCCACACTTTAAATCGTTTGATCGAATTCGACCAATTAAAAGAAAGCTCTAGATGTAAATTTACCTATCGAGAATCGTTAATGTTACCAAAAGAAAATTTAATGTTTACGTTATTTAAAACGCTATTAGTTATACAGGGGCACATAGAAATTTTGAATTAAATAAAGAAAAGAATATATTTTTTGGACCTCTATTATCTTTTCTATTATCTGATGTCTCTTTTGGTCAATTTGTTGAATATATATTGTTGCAGTCTAGACCTGTCTTTGAATTTTTCATTGTCTCGTTAATACTTAAGACGGTACTATCAGTACGAACCAAGATAATTTTTGTTTCAACAAGACATCCATTAAATAATTAATTTTAAATACCACGGACTTTTTACGTCAACAATACAATTGACTTCACAGCCCATGTTGGGCCTTGACCTGATTAATTATTTATCTCTATTTTTTTTTTATTTCTAGCTTTCGTTGACCAGTTTTCAGTTTCGAGTTAACTCAGACCCTTCTTATTTTCTAAACATGTCTTTTCACCTCTCTTTCATTAACAAATTTCTGTAATTCATTTTATAGAGGGCATCATAATAATGCACTAAAAAATAATTTCCTATATTTTTTGTGCTCGAAAAAATTCGAACTTTGGCCAAACTTTTGTGCCAAAAATTTTGGCACACTACTTTGGACATATTTCATATTTATTGTCAACAAGGACGAAACTAAGAAAGGTAGGTAAAAAATGGAGGCAAGTGATAAATAAACCAAGGGGAAGGTCCCACAATGAAATAGCTGCGAACATTGAGATGCTTGGACTTGAGAGACACTGAAGAGTCAAATGTTGAATCAGGATATAATGAAGATATATAGAAGAATTTCTACCAAGACACAACCAAGTTTAAAACCAAGTAAGGTTAATGCAAAAGAAGTCCTTACAATACAAAAATATTGCGACCGCACCTTACTGGTAATAGTGGTCGTCTAAAACTAGATAAAAAAGAAAATTTTAAAAGCAATTGAAAAAGTCCCTGTAAATATATGCAAAATCTGTTCAATTAAGTGATTCTCACATAATGGTTTGAAGGCGACTAAATTAAACTGTTAAAATTAGTTCTAGTCTTTTAAAAGATACTACCACAATACTTAAATATTACAATCATGCAAAATAATGATTTTATTAGGGTGATGCTTCAACGTACGTATTATACTACCAAAGTTAGAAAATATCTTTCAGACTATCTCTAGCGTTACATTAATATGGAGTCTCATGCACTTATTTTTGGCTATTCAGGGGCCAGATCATTGGAACATTGTGAGACCCAAATCAGAAAGGTGGAGTGCCCTACATAGTGTTGTGCAATTAATCATCCTTTACGCGGTACCAGTGTGAAGTGGGGCACTGGAGATACCGACCTATACCAGTATGTCACGAAGGGCATGCGTCTACAGGACTGTATATGCGGCGGCCTTGTGGGCTATTAAGGGTTGTGTTTTTCTGCATGTGTTAGCAGTAGAGACAGGATAGACTGTGGTCACAGACGACTGGATTACTTACTCGCGCAAATGCTCAGAAGACATGGGTGTTTTAGGATGTATCTTTACAAGTTTACAAGTTACTTTATAAGTTTAGAAAGACAGATACAGACAAATGCCTATATTGCGAATACTCTGTCACTGTCACTCACATAATGCTGGAGTATAGTAGACCGATAGTGGAGAGAAATATAATGTATAGAGAAAAAGGTACGAACTGTACCTTTTTCTTTATACATTACCTGTGACTGACTTCTTCTTTTTCTTCTTTTTATATAGACATGACTGTCTATTTTTCACTGTGCCTCCAGTAAGTTGTCGTTCCATCGTTTTCGTGGTCTTCCTACTGATCGTCTTCCTATTGAGGAACCGTCTCTTGCCGTCTTTACTACCCTATTTGTTGTCAGTCGGCTTTTATAATCGTTTCCATTCTACTCTTCTATTTCTTACAGAGTTCTTTATGTTCACACCTTGCATCTGCGTCGTATATCTGCACTTCTAGCTCTATCCCATAGTGTCTTACCACTAAGTGTTTTCATCTCTGCTCTTTCTAACATCCTTTTTGTCTTCTCTCTGTCAGGTCTTGTTTCTGCCACGTATGCCATTATTGGTCTGATGAATGTTTTGTAAATTCTTACTGTCGTTTCTTTCCCGGTATTTTTATTTCTCCATATTGTTTCATTCTAAATATTTAAACTCCATCACTTTTTCTATTATCTGACTTTTCAGTTCCAATTTATATCTCAGTAAATTTGCTGTTATAACCATGCATTTTGTCTTTTTTGGACAAATTAATATGTTCAATTTTCTGGCGGTTATATCAAATTGGTGCAGCATACTTTGTAAATCATCTTCACTATTGCGTCGTCTGCATAGCAGATTAGTTTAAGTTGTTTTTCTCCCATTTGGTATCCTTTTTTAGTTCTTACTTTTTTTATTATTTCATCCATAATCAGGTTTAACAATAAAGGACTCAGGGAATCTCCTTATCTTATCCCATTGCCAGCTTTAATAGGGTCGGTTAGTTCTTCTTCTACTTTTACTTTTATTGTGTTGTTTTGGTAGATATTTTCAATCGTTTCGATTATTCCTGGAAGTATCTTTTTTTGCGAATGGTAAGTGGATCACGTCTTTTAATTTGACCCGGTCAAATGCCTTCTTAAGGTTCACGAAACATAGCTCCACAAAACCTGTGACTATTAAAGAGATAATCGAGAAGATGGTGGGAAGTAAGGAGGGATGTTCGAGCTGTCATTAAGAAGGAAGAAGAAAAGAAAGCTTGGAAAATGCGGTACGTACGACAGTCAATTGTAAATAAGTAGGAGAGGGTGGTTTTAGTTGGTAGGCGGGAACACCAAGGCATTCGTTTACATGACCTTCTTTTAGGGAGAAATAGGCTTTCTAGGGATGGGCTAACCTGGTACGATTTTGAAAAATTTCCACCCTAAGAAAATAAAAGAAAAAGCGTCCAGATCATAGCACTAGACCGTAGCACTACTATTTAAAATATACTATTTTCCTCTTAAAAACGGTGCCTACTGTATATTAAAAAAACACAACACATATGTAAATAGATTAGGTATATTAAAAGTACAAGGCGTATCTTTAAAAAACCAACTGTTCTCAAACATATTATAAGGATCCAAAAAAGTTTCAAAAAATTTAGGCTAAATTCATAACGTATAAAAAATTTTGAGGTTTAGGGAATCCCAGTTCTCATAAAATTTGTATGGGGTGTATAGATTTCCTTACTATATATTCGTTTCTATATACGTACGAGAAATACAAAATGATTTTTATTTATTCTTGATACTCATGTAATTTCAATATAATGGAGAAATATAAATTAATTAAAGTGTTGCATTGTCTATGTAAAGATAATCTTAAAACTGAACAATCAAAAAGAAATTACATCTTTTTCTTCTAGCCCTATTAACCGTTCAACTTAATGAAATTACAATACAAACTCCACCTTAAATTCAATTATTTTCCCAAAACTTTCTAATACTTTCCAACTAAACGAAACGAGGTTTCCGAAGCAACGTTTCGTTTTCGCTAGCTGCTACTGGTATTTCGTGTCCAGACCGTCGCGTTTTCGAATGGGAAATTAACCAGCCATTATCTCCCGAGTATTTAATTGTAAGTACGATGCTCTTAAATTTTCCAGAGTTAAAAGGAAAGAAAAGGAAAAGGGACGGAGAGAGGTTACAAAGCGTATACTAGTATCCGGTGCGGTCGCTTTAATCCTGTTGCCTTGCCAGTGACGTTTTTTTGTGTTTTGGCCCGCACTAGACCGCGCGTGACCTTACTTTTAGAATACGATCTGTCTTTGGCCTCATTTTAGATAAGAGCACAACGAGATTTAGATGAGATGCAGGTCAGCAAGATGTGCTTGTTAGACGACTAACTATTGTATGTATGTTAGAGTGTTAAAAAAGTAGGTACATGTTACCATCTTTACTATTTGGAAGTGGTTAGGATAAATTTTGTGTGTTTAAAAGCAATAGTTCCTCAGCTAACCCTATATTCTTTGTATACAGGGTGTTAACTCCAATCAATAAATTAATGTAAAACAGATTTATTTTGCAACAATATAAGATTATTCTATTCTTTATTATTATTAGAGACTTAAAAAAAATAAATACAGTACTTAACAAGATATTCGTATATTTTATATTCACCAATTACTAATTTAAGTAAAAACCTAAAGTTGGACAAAGTCAAGTCACAGCAAATTTTTAGCACATTCTATTGCCAACTGTCAAGTTTTGACAATTAAATCAAAAAGTTTCACCATTTTCAACTTAATTATGTAGTGTCACCATTCAGCAGCTCTGTATCGGTTTGAAAGTTACTTATAACTCATAAACCTA
The DNA here is from genome assembly GCF_040954645.1 of Diabrotica undecimpunctata. Lineage (NCBI taxonomy): Eukaryota > Metazoa > Arthropoda > Insecta > Coleoptera > Chrysomelidae > Diabrotica > Diabrotica undecimpunctata. The sequence continues at coordinate 37,657,411 of NC_092807.1, read as the reverse complement.
ATATTTCTAGTGTGAGTCTAATAATTTAAACATGGAATGTATGTATACAGGGTGGTCCTTAAGTAATTGTACAAACAGAAACCGTAGATTCTGCACTTTAAAATATTACTATTTAAGCCTACTTGCTTAACTAAAATGTTGATATTAAAAAGATACAGGGTGTAAAAGTAGAAATTTAAAATTTTATTTTTCGCTATAACTTTTACGTTTGTAAATATTTTTGGAAAAAAATTTACAGTTGGATGATTTTGAGTAGGATAAATTATAATTTTATACTTACTTTAATGTAACTAATAGAGGGCGCCACATATGCCACATGTGTGGCATAAATTTTCGCTCTTTAAGTTAGCTCTATTTGTGTTAAAAAATATAAAAATAATAAAGATACATTATTTTTACAAAGAAAAGGTATACTAGTTAGTAACCTGAAAATTTAACCGTTTTCGAGATAAATGCATTTTATAAGTCAGCTGCACAATAATTCTTAGTTTGATATTTGTGCGGTAAAGCACTGAATACCTGTAGATAAGCATAATTCATAGTTTATTTTTATTAAAACAACTCAGAGATGATAATGTGACATTACAAAATGCTTTGTTATGGGTGATAAATGTCTTATTGTAGAAAATATATTTCATCTTCTTCTTTAGGTGCCGTGTCCGTATTCAGACGTTGGCCTTCATTATGGCGTTGTATTACTTTTTCTTTCTTGTAAAATGCTAAAAACCCAAAATATGTGGTTTATGCAAGATGGTACACTACCACATTCTAGAGAGAAACTAGTTAGAACATACTTAAATACAACTTTTCTGAACGTTCGATTGGTCGTGGTAGTCATATTCCTTGGCAATGTGGTGAGATATTGATATAATTGTTAAATTCATAAAAAATCCGAAAAGAATACTTATTGTTTATTACGTAAATTGTTCACCCATTTTTATTGGGACAAATAGAAACTAGAGCACAGGTATTGAATAACACATATGTGTCCTGTTTAATACTTTTGCTACAAATCTAACCTGAAAGACTCAGCATTTTTACAAAAATATTATCGTTGTCCTAATATCCGATATTTCTATAAATATAGTATACACACAGACAATTTAGTTTAGCATAATATTAGTTCGTTAGTAAATCATAATAGTCCATTTGTTCGAGATGTAATTATAATTACTCGTAAGCTGTAACGTAATCATATAAATAAGTAATGTCATCGATAGGTTATTCCGTGTGTATATAAGTAACCAATGAAAGAGATACATTACAGTTTAACACATTATTTAACTCATGCGACAAATAAGAAGTAGTTCCATAATATACCATAAGATTTGGATATATATCCAAAATAATATATTCATCCATTAAGCCACCTCGTAGCCCCGAATTTAATCCGCTTGATTTTGGTGTATCGGGCGCATTAAAACAACGTGTTTATAAGAATCCCATAAACGTTCGCAACCAACTATAGGAAGAAATAAATATTGCAGCAGTTTCTTAAGACTCAATGATGCTATTTAATATGAGATGATCTTTTATGGAATATATTGACAAATGAATTAAAGAAAATGGTGGACATATCGAACACTTACTTTGACAAAAAAAGTATGTTATTTAGTTTAACTATTTCTTAATTTGGTTTGTAGACAAAATGTTTTGATTATGACTTTAATTTAACATAAAACGTAAAATGTTTGATGTAAAATCCTATTATTCTGTTATTTTGTCAAATCCTATTATTAATTATCCTTCTGATATATTTATTTTATTTAATATTTCGTTAACTATTAATTTTAGTTAAAGGTATTTTATACCAAAATTCAGAAGTATAATGATTTTGTCTATTTTTTCTTCGTTGCCTGGAATAATTGCCTTAGATCAGAATTATGCAGCTGATTTTTAAAACGCGATTATCTCAAAAACTGTTAAGTTTTGAAGTTATTAACAAGTATATTTTTTTTTGTTAAAATAATGTATCTTTAATATTTTTTACCCTAAATACAGGTAACTTAAAGAACAAAAAAGTTAAGTGCAAATTTATTTCACATATGTAGCATAAGTGGCGCCCTCTATCAGTTACATCAAAGTGTGTACCAAATTATAATTTTTCATATTTAAAGGTACCCAGTTGTAAATATTTATACATAAATGTTTACAAACATGAAAGTTATAGCGGAAAATAAAATATTAATTTTGCATTTTAACACCCTGTATCTTCCTTAATATTAACATTTTATTAAAACAATTTAGCTTAAATCGTAATATTTTAAAGTGTAGAATCTACTGTTTCTTTTTGTACAATTACTTAAGGACCACCCTGTATATAGCCATTTGAAAGATAATGTCAAGGGCTATAAGGATAGATTTATAAGAAAGCCAAACTACCCTTCAATTTTGAAAAATTAAAGCTGGTGCACTGGAAACAGTGGATGAAAATTTGAAAATAGACGATACAATTAAATATAAATTCTTTCAAAAATACTCCAATTTAAACGAGTCAAACTCCAGAATCTAATAAATAATACTAATATAAAATACATTGTAAAAAGAAAATGACTAATTTTGATATTGGTGGATATTAGGTTACTAGAAGTACAGGGGTATAAGTGACAAAAAGTAAATTTTGAGTGAATGTCGTTTAAAGTTCAGCCTTTACTGTAATTGACATGAATTTTTTTATGCTGGTTTTTATTCTCCAGTTTAGTAACTGTAGGCATTATTATTATTATTGGTAACAAAAAATCATAATTTTATTTTACATTAACTTTTTGTTTTGCATTATTTTTAAATTACACTCCTGAGGAAGATGCCTCCTATTCGGAGTTTTATTTCTAGTGTAGTGGCTTGTGTACCTAGGAAATTTAATAATATGTTCTTTAATTTAAATTGCTCTTTCAGAATTTTTGTTTGGGGGTGATTTCTTTTCACTTTTGTCTATTCATGACACGCCTGAGGAGACTTTTTTTGGCTTTCAACTACATTTTGTAAACGTTTGTCGAAGACATCGAGAGTTGTTATTATAAACTGTTTACGTACTCTAAGACACTTTCCAGCTTATAATCACAATACACATCTTTGTTGCCAACTGCATTTAGTTTTTTCTTTTTGTAGGCTCAATCTGTATGGATCGATTTAGAAAAGCTGTTTGAAGATTCCAGTGCGAAATGCTCGATACTCTTTAAAAAATTAAGAGTCTTTGTTCTTGTGAAGTAATACTCGTAACTTTTTAGCTTCATGAGTATTGTGTTTTTGTCCATGTAAGCTTCACATGAATATCTTGTTGCTCTGTGTTTTTTCCACCAATCTGGTCCTCCAAATTCTTTTCTTTCAAGTCTGCTTTAGTGATGGAAACGCATTAGCAGGTAAATTCTCTATCACTGGCTCTGTATTCCGCAAAGAAACAATACGAACTCTTCTTTAAAATACTGTAGTTTATAATAATAACTTAAAACGTAGCAGTTTATATCTGAAACCTTATATCTATACCTATCCAAGATAATAACAAACTGAACTAACAGTCCGACACGAAAAGGGCACAAGTGCACTTGTCTCTCTTCTCTTCCAAGCCCTGCTTATAGTTGGCTTGAAGGCTAAGTAACTTGCCGCTAGAAAGCAGTGCATAATAGGCTTATCGCTTAGATCTATTTACCTCCAAGTAGAATGAAAGATTTCCAGTTCAGCGATACAGCTTTATCAATATTTACAAAAATTTTACTTACAACCTTTTACTTCTAGTGTTTTCAATTATGCAGCCTTTCTTTTTAAATATTTTAAGAGTTGTAAGATCATTCGATAAAGAAGGACAGGGCAAAACAAAGAGACAATTCACACATCAAAACACCAAAAAAATGGGAAGCTTAGTTTAAAAATGCACTGCATTGGGAATCTTTTGTAATTAAGGAAAAGTTTAATGAGAACATTAAAAATGCTTGTTTATTACATAATTAAGGAGGAAAATTTACTATGTTAATATGAAGTGAGGTTAGATATTTTACAGTTGTTCTTTATTTAGATAATCTAAGCTTGTACTTATTCAAACACAGCTTTATTATCAGCTCATGTATTGTTTTAGTAATGTGTCTCCTTCTTCCTTTAGTAGCTCCGATGATATTTGATCCAGTTGTTTTTATTTACTTTGTCTACTGCCTTTAAAATCTCGGCTATTTTTAATGAACTCTTTGCTCTGTTGTCTGCTTGCTCTAATGGTATATTAGGATTAGCCTTTTTCCTATATTCCTTAAGCTTTTTCTTTAAATGGTCTGTCCATCTTCTTAGTTTTTTTTTTCTATTCTGTCTGTAGTAATATATTATTTCTATACATCGTTGTTCTGGATTTAAATTATTTTCTGCTTTTATTCAGTTCCTGATAAAACTTTTGTATCTTTGTTGGCTTACTTCTTCTCAACGTTCTGAACGTTGGCGATCATTCTGGCTATGATGACTTTGTTGGTTGCTATACGAAATAACTATGTTGAGGTCTTTCTATACCATGCTCTCAGGTTAGCAAGCCAGGATATTCTTTTTTGTCCTGGGGCCCTTTTTCCTTCAATTTTACCTTGTGAAATGTATTGGAGTAGCTCACATCTGCCTTGATTTTTCATTATATGTCCCAAGTATTGCAGCTTACGGCCCTTCACGATGTTGACCAATCCGCGGCTGTGTTTATCCTCCGTAGTACTTCTTGATTTGTGACTTTGTCTGTCAATGGTATCTTTAGGATCCTTGTGTATAACCATAGCCCAAAATTATAGATTGTAGGCTTACAAGTTCTAGTAATTCTTGAAAGTCTTTATTTATATCTTTTCTTTTCTTTCTTTGATGAATTTTCTTTACATATTCTTGATATTTCTTTTCTGCGTATCGGGTTCTGTGCCACTATTGCATCAGTATACACTGTTTTTTCTTTCTGTTATAATTTGACAACCTTTGTCAAACCAGTCGTTCGTTCTGGTTCTTCTTTAGTTAGTTTCCATGCCTAGTACTTAGCTGCTTGTTTTATGATGTTTTTGCACTCTTCCCTCTCCTTAGTTTTCATTTTTTTAGTGTATTTTTAGTTTGATGTTTATATTTTCTGAACAATATCTATTTTTCTTGATATTTTTGAGTCCTCCTACTGAAATTCTGGGCCTTGTTTTAATTTCGCACTTGTTCCTCTCCTTGTGTGGGCGTTTATTATATTCGATGAGAGTTTTAAGTCTACAGTAATTACTATGTAAATGGGAATAAGCCACAATTAAAGGTTAAAGTAAATTTATTGGTGTTTCAATTTCCACTTTGGAAATCGTTCTCAACATACACACATTAGTAAATTAAACAAATTTTGTTTTTTTGTTACTTGAATTCTTTTAATAATTTAATTTTAGAAGACTCATTTATATTAACAATTTAGACATGCGTTCTACATTTTAAAGTAGACGTCTTTATTGACAATATTGTTGAGTTGCGTTCCTGGGACGACTTTACTTGTAAGAAAGTTCATTTGATTACATGAAATCTACTTTAACATGAGAATATCCGTCACAAAAAAATCATAGCATGGAATTCGTCTTTAAAAAGACGAACACATGCCATGATGACAGTAAAATTCTCCTGTTAGTGATTCCATAGTAAATTATGATGGAAAAATTAGAAAAAAAGCTCATAATACTATCTCGATATGGTAAGTATTTGGTCGTGCATTTATTTTACTTTTAATAAACACCAAATTCTGATTTTATATGTTTGTTATTTAAAAAAAAATAAATGATGTATCCTCTATATGTTACTGACTTACTAATACTGGTATGTTCCTTTTAATAACTTCCTCTATTATTATGGGTAACCAGATCCTACTACCGAGCAATTTGCGACACAATTGGTCTCATTTAGCATAATTAGAGCCGCTTCTTTAATTTTTCACTTTTTACCATCCGTTTCTTTTAGGACTATATTTAAATCATTCCAGTGAACCCTATGTTCATATTTTGGTTGAATGATTGGAATAATTCAAATATAATCCTAAAAGAAACGGATGGTAAAAAGGGAAAAATCAAAGAAGCGGCTCTAATTATGCTAAATGAGACCAATTTTGTCTGGATATAAATATTAAAAGAGGAAGTTATTAAAAGGAAAATACCAGTATTGGTAAGTCAGTAACATATAGAGGATACATCATTTGTGTTTTTTAAATAATAAACATATAAAATCAGAATTTGGTGTTTATTGAAAGTAAACTAAATGCACGACCAAATATTTACCATGTCGGGATAGTATTATGAGATTTTTTTCCTGGGCTTGCCCTCATAATTTACTATTTAATCACTAACAGGAGAATTTTACTGTCATCATGACATGTGTTTTGTATTAAACATAAGAGGTCGCTGGTTAAATGATATTAGATAAATGATAATGAAGAAAAAATGCAATATTTTGTTTGTATATTAATTAGCGAAAAATAGCAAATACAACTGTAAATAAATTATGATATTAACTAGCCTTACTCATTACTTTTGTTTGTACAAAGAATGTAGACTCACCTTTTGAAATATTGTGTCGTAAGCCAGTGGAATCTCGTTGGTACCACCTCGCGTCGGAACGCCGACGCTTGATAAGACGAGAACCAAAAAATTCAGTGCGTTTCGTTCGCTTCTTAGAGATGAAGTGTAAGTGTCGCTTGAGATCGTCAGAAACCACCCTCTGTCCACGCTTCGAGGTGGTCCGTAACAAGAGGGTATACCCATAAATCACTCTATTATATTGCGATTTTGAGAGGCGATAATTTAAGTTAATTGTCACGGTAATACGATACTTTTGCATCAGTTTCTATATTTGTGACACAAAATACAAAAGAAAAGCCAAATTCTCCAAACATAATAAAAAACATAACATAAAAAACATTCTTAAAACATAATAAATGAGTTAGCCAATTTAACAATTTTACGAAATAAGGAAGCAATATATTTTAACAAAGTCGTTAGAATACAAAAATAAATTAGATCACATTATAGTACACTAAAAGATAAATATTAAATGTAAAAATATGAAAAGAAATAATACATACTTTCCCAAGCATTTCACGGTCTCGCGTTTTGCTTCGTTTGTTAACCAATTGCCAAATTTATCTTGTTCCTTTAGACAATCACTTCTTCAAATACTAACATTTCTAATTTGCTACACAAACACATTTAATGTCCTAGTCTATTTCGTTCCACATAGTGGATACATATCAAATATGTTTTCGCATCTTTCTTAGAATTCAGATCCTGCTAGATACAGGCTCCACAGCCAATTTTATTTCAGTGATCTACCATTTCATGAATTTTAGTAATCAGATCTTATAGACATACTCATAGGTCTTGTATTGGTTCTTCGTTTCGTAAATTTTGGTCAAAATTCTTGGCGAACAAAATCATCCTGTGGCCTTAGAAATCATTTTCAATTATGTCCTATAAGGGCGAGTCTCTACGACTTATTATTTATTTTATTTTACATCTTTCGTTACTTCTATGTACACAAACATAGATCATTTTTACAAATGTTTTGGGAAGTCGAAAAGAGTAGGAACCTGTTAGTTTTCTCCCTTCACGACGAAGCTCGTGGAGGATATTTCTCAGTTGTTGATTTTTCGAAATAACAGGAAGCAATATATTTTAACAAAGTCATTAGATTACAACATTGAATTAGATCACATTATAGTACACTAAAAAAAAATATTAAATGTAAAAACATGAAAAGAAATAGTACATACTTTCCCAAACAACATGTGTTTGTCTTTTTAAAGACAAATTACATGCTATGATTTTTTTCTGATAAATATTCTCATGTTAAAATGAACTATCTTACAAGTAATTCGTCCCAGGAACTCAACTCAATATTGGCAATATCATTTTAAAGTCGTCTACTTTAAAATGTACAATGTATATCCGAATTGTAAATATAAATGAGTCAGATAAAATTAAATTATTAGAAGAATTTTTCACCAAGTAACAAAAAAACTTTTTTTGTTTAATTTACTAATGTTTGTATTTTGAGAACGATTTCCGAAGTGGAAATTAAAACGTCGATAAACTTTAACCTTTAATTGTGGCTTATTCCCATGTAAATAATAACTACTTTAAAATTCCACAAAAAAATAATAGCTTCAGAAGTCTACAATAACATGATCTATCGTATTTACTGAAAATATACCTATTTGTATTTTCTGCTTTAATTTGTTGATAAAGATCAAAAAATGAAAAACCTGAGATATCCTGAAATTATTCTCTAAAAATAATTAGCTGTGACAACAAATCTTTTAAAACTATCTTTTGTACTATTCCAATTAATTTATCCGTTTCCACCCTACGATCTGTTCGTAGAGGTGAAAAGACAAATATTCTAATTTTGTGGCTAGCATTGTTACCGAACGGTAGCCGTGCTTTTATTATTATTTTAATAAAAGCAGCTCCATCCGTTGTAATAATTTTATTTGACGGGATAAAAATCCGGCAAATAATAAGGCTCATTCCCACTAGAATTTATTCAGACCGAATATAAATTTCCCAGAATAATAATTGGGCTAAACAAAGGCTTGATGAAATATAATGGGACTCCCACAAGACTACAATCGAGTTTTATCGCCTTCAGAATGATAAAACTACGTGCTTTGTACAAGGAGTGAGGAATAAGTTGTGGTTGTAAAATACACCCTAAATTCCGACCTAAAAGAAGGATAAATTGGGAGAAATTATATAAAACTGATGTTATCATATTAGTTTTGCCTTACAAATAAACAAAAGCTTTATTTGGGTAAAACAATTACAACGTTTTAAGAAGTTTTTATAATGCTATATTAAGCTTTATTTACAGTATATTAACAACCATTATCATTGATTTATGAACCATTTCTAAATTATTTATTTTCCAATAATAGATTATGTCAAAAAAAAAAACAAAAATAAAATAAACTAAGACTCATTGTAATTGTTCCGTCTCATTATAATTTAGTTCATATTTTCAATTTTATTTTATTTAGATTCATAGTTGTAATTTTTAAAGTTTTGGGTAAATTTTAGTTTCCAGAAATTTATTAAAAGATTAAAATATTTATTAGTTTTACATATTTCTGCGGAAAATGTGTCCATTATAATCCCTCTCTTTAGAAAGTATGTACCCGACAAATCCGTCGGCTATTGTTGTCGCATCCGCTGCGTATGTAGATGGTACTGATAAGGACAATATGAATGACTTTGTAATTTACGTTTTTTACCCAAGGTAAAATTATATAGTTCTTAGTAACTCCCTCCCCTCTACTAGGGGTTTCTGTTAGACATTTTGTAATGTATTTTTGTTTGTAGCAACAAAAAACTAAATAACTTTGAAAAAGTAGGTCTTACTGACTTTATATTTTTAAAAACAAAATAAATATAATTCTACTATCGGTAGGATTTTTTCTTTATATAAATAAACCTAAAATATAATCCTTTATTGGAGTTAGGATTTTTTCCAGATTTAGTTACGAAGTTACGTGGTATTACTTTAACAGATACGTGGTTTGCAAACTTTCAATTAGGGAGTTAAGTGGTTTTAAAGCTAATATTCTATTAATTTGAAGTACCTTCAGTTTAGTTTGATCATTAGTTTGATCCAATGTTACAGAATATTATCTACATAGGAGAAATATAATAAGGACAGTACAACTTTTTGATCCAATGTTACAGAACATTATCTACATAGGAGAAATATAATAAGGACAGTACAACTTGGATTGAAAACGTGTGTTACATTATTTTAAAAAAATTACAAAGTTTTGTTACATGGGTAAATTATCATAAAATAAGTGATAGTCTTTTATAATACTTGGTTTCAGTTCTTAAAAATGTTGATATTTATCCGCAGTAATTTTCGTTCTGTCATTGTAGAGTGGTTGAAAGTTAGCTTCAAGGAGTTCTCAAACTTTGTTCTGGTCAAAGATGGCTTTTCTTTTGGATTTTCTGAATTCTTCATCAACCTTTTCTTTGCTATCATCATACGACGGTAGTAGTTTGAAGTCATCGTTGAAGGACAGATTGTAGTGTATTTTTCCATTAGCATCATATTTCATCATATTTCAAGCATCTGATGTCTGTGACTTTGGGGTACCCTTTTCTAATAGCAGGACGTATTAATTTGAACACCAATGGTTTCGTAAGGTCTTTGAAAAAAGAGTGATCCAAATACATCACTTTGTATGGACTATTTGCCTTGAATTTTTCGATGCGTCAATGTAGTCTGCCGGCACATTAATTTCTCTCTGTTTTATATAATATCGTTCTATGGTCGCATGCAATGAGTGACTTTTTTCGAGATATTTACTCTCTATTCCTACTTTGTGTTTAACAGCCACATGTAAGAGGGCGTTACTCATAACTGCGCTTCGGTTTTGATAATTACATCCATCACTTACTTTAACAATCTTCGTTGCATTGTTCCGGGGGAGGTTGCGATTCAGCAAAATGTGTTAAAATGCTGGTAAATTCATTTGCTGAAAGTTCACCTTCCATCTCGTTCCAAAGGTAGCAAAACCCTTCCTTTATCTTCAGGTCAAACATAGTGAGATTGTGTACCGAAGCTTACGCCTAGCGCCTGTAATAAAGGCCTGAAGCGTTTGATTTCGGGCATGATAACAGTAATTGAAGATCAACTGTATATAGGTACGTGCTCTTTATTTATTTTATCGTTTGACTTTTCATCTCTAGCTTTATATTTCTTTGTTCTGTGGGTTTTAAAATCTTCTTTAGTAATGTGATTTAGCTTGTATACCCTACATATATCGCATTGATCCTTTTTTGTCCTGTATAAAGACAAATTCAGATCCTCGAAGGTCTTGTGAAATGTACAAGAAAAAGTGGCTTATAATATTTTGCCTTGCAAAAGTTTTCTATATAGAACTTATACAGTTGAGCTATTGATAACCAATTCGACTCCAAATAAAGTTTTTGTGAGCTCACCCGGTAATAGTAAGATTCCACGTTCAGTAAAATCAATAAAAATTCTTTCAATGATTCCAATATTTTGTTTAAATCATGTTGCCTGGACATTCTTTTTGCATTTTGTTTCTTTACTCTCCTTCTTCTTCGTTGGATTTTTATTTGTATTTGGCTCATCTATTAAGTAATCATATTTTTCTGTGCTATTTTTAAGCAAATTGTTGATCCCATCCACTCACTTAAATCCAAGGTTGAGAGTAATCTTCGACACACGGTCATTTGATCAATAAATAAGTAATACTTAAAGGAGTAAGATCGTCTTGATATATTTTCTTCTGATCTATCCCAAACTCTTTGTGTAAAATCCATATCAGTTGAAGGTTTTTACTTTCACAGTAACATTTTTCTCTCTTTCCATGTTAACGCCCAAAATTTGTCAAATATTCCTTTTCTCCCTTTTTCTCAAATTTTACTGTACTTTTCCTTCCAGTATAACTTGAAGTAATTCATATCTTTCGCCTCTCAGCAGATGACCCAAGTATTGCATTTTCCTCTCTTTGATTATTCTTAGTAATTCTTTTTGTTTACACATGCGACGAAGTACCTCAACATTGGTAACTCTTTGTACCCATGGAATCCTCAATATTCGTCTGCATATATACATCTCAAAGGCATCTATTCTTTTTTCTATTTCAGTTCAGAGTCCATTGTCCAACTTTCACAGCCATACAGTAAGACAGAAAAAACGTAACATCTGATCATTCGGATTCCAAGCTGTAGACTAATAGGTTAATTAGGCCGTCGATATTTTTCATTTCTTGCGTCTCATCTTCAAATTGGTCTACCTTTTTGGGGTTCTAGTAAAGCTGCCCAATCTGATAATATTTTATATAAGTTTTGCATATTTTATATAAAGTATAAAGAGCAATACGGTATCTTTTTGGCCTCAGTAGAATAACACATTGAAGAAGCTACTTTAAAAATCACGGGATTTTAATTCTTTTAAATATTTTAGAAACTGTTTGCTTAATTTGTAAACACCTACATGTTTTTCCAGGAAGACCTAATCATGTCTACTCTACCAGAATTTCGACCTATTTACCGATCATGTCCACTGGGTTAGTAAATAAATCTATAGTATAGTCGGCAAATCAATTATAGAACCTTCTCGCTTTGCAACTTAAATCTAAAACTTCTTTCTTTAAGTTTCGTAAATTAACAAAAGCCTATCTATCCGAAAGACCATATTATTCAGTGGAAGAATTTCTTAATGAATAACTAAGAAATTACAGTGCGTTTCGGTACAAGGAAATAAAGAATGTATATATATATATATATATATATATATATATATATATATATATATATAAACTAAGGTACACTCGAAGAGTGGTGGGTTTATCGGTCAAAGTGGAGAAATAAAAGACAAAGACGATGGCTACTTCATCTATTTATTGAAGACGTTTCGCTTTCTGCTCAGAAAGCATCATCAGTTCATCTAAAAAGAACAATATGAAACCAAACATCCATAGAGAAGTTATAACCAAAGTGTGTTACCTTACAAAGACATGTAGCAGTCAGTGATGTAAAAAATATGAAAAAGCTTACAAAGCTGGACATTCAGAGTTAACGTTGTATATAACAATTAATTGAAACTAGGTAAAGTTTGCAATTTGACAAAATTAGCACAGCAAAAGAACATGTGATAAAAATACATGTATATATAAAAAAATTTTATAAAAACTTAGTAAAAAACATTAAGGTTTATTTTAAAGTGTAAAGAACTAGAAAGATCATTAGATTGCACTTCCAACAAATTTATTTAAAAATTATATTTTAATTTTAACTTTAGGTAACATTATAAGTTATTAAAGATTAATAGTAATAAAGAAAAAAATGAAGTTACCAGTCTTTAGCTTACTGAGGCTCGTTGGTAAATGAATTTAAAGGTTTGACACCCACGCACAACAACGTGAGTAGAAGTGGCCTTGAAGTCACAATGACATAAACAGCAAGGCAAGCTACCAACCTCTATGTATTAAGGCGGTATATTCAAAGAATGTGATAAATTTGGTTGACAACTTGTCGTTAAAAAACCAAGCAGTGAAAGGATAAGGTGGTTAAGATCACCATTTAACCCTACAGTGATTGATCTGTCAACAAAGAACAAAGCAAGAGATGTCAATCCAATATATCATATATTGTAATATTATGACGTCACTAGTTAGCCAGCTAACAGGTGAAGATTAATAAAAATTTCCACAGTCCAAAGGTTCAAACATTAAGGACCATAATGAAAAGGATTCTATGAATCAGATTCAATTTAAAGTTTTATCAAACAAGTTCATCAAAAAGAACAATTACTTAATTATGTAAAAGTGTTATTGACAAATATTAATAAAAAGTAAGTTGATAAATCTTAATTAAAGAAGGAATAATTTATTTATATTTTATTTTTATTTAAATTTATTATAAGAAAATGTGATAAAGAAAACCCCAAAATGGGACAAAATTTAAGTAAACAACATATCAAGCCTAATTCTGTATGATGCTGCTTGATATGTTGTTTACTTAAATTTTGTCCCATTTTGGGGTTTTCTTTATCACATTTTCTTATAATAAATTTAAATAAAAATAAAAATAAAATATAAATAAATTATTCCTTCTTTAATTAAGATTTATCAACTTACTTTTTATTAATATTTGTCAATAACACTTTTACATAATTAAGTAATTGTTCTTTTTGATGAACTTGTTTGATAAAACTTTAAATTGAATCTGATTCATAGAATCCTTTTCATTATGGTCCTTAATGTTTGAACCTTTGGACTGTGGAAATTTTTATTAATCTTCACCTGTTAGCTGGCTAACTAGTGACGTCATAATATTACAATATATGATATATTGGATTGACATCTCTTGCTTTGTTCTTTGTTGACAGATCAATCACTGTAGGGTTAAATGGTGATCTTAACCACCTTATCCTTTCACTGCTTGGTTTTTTAACGACAAGTTGTCAACCAAATTTATCACATTCTTTGAATATACCGCCTTAATACATAGAGGTTGGTAGCTTGCCTTGCTGTTTATGTCATTGTGACTTCAAGGCCACTTCTACTCACGTTGTTGTGCGTGGGTGTCAAACCTTTAAATTCATTTACCAACGAGCCTCAGTAAGCTAAAGACTGGTAACTTCATTTTTTTCTTTATTACTATTAATCTTTAATAACTTATAATGTTACCTAAAGTTAAAATTAAAATATAATTTTTAAATAAATTTGTTGGAAGTGCAATCTAATGATCTTTCTAGTTCTTTACACTTTAAAATAAACCTTAATGTTTTTTACTAAGTTTTTATAAAAATTTTTTATATATACATGTATTTTTATCACATGTTCTTTTGCTGTGCTAATTTTGTCAAATTGCAAACTTTACCTAGTTTCAATTAATTGTTATATACAACGTTAACTCTGAATGTCCAGCTTTGTAAGCTTTTTCATATTTTTTACATCACTGACTGCTACATGTCTTTGTAAGGTAACACACTTTGGTTATAACTTCTCTATGGATGTTTGGTTTCATATTGTTCTTTTTAGATGAACTGATGATGCTTTCTGAGCAGAAAGCGAAACGTCTTCAATAAATAGATGAAGTAGCCATCGTCTTTGTCTTTTATTTCTCCACTTTGACCGATAAACCCACCACTCTTCGAGTGTACCTTAGTTTATATTGGATTGACGGTCGTACTCCTTTTCTCGATATATATATATATATATATATATATATAGATATATATGCATATATCTATTCTATAGGTATTTTCAGTATTTTATATTATTGTTAATATTAATGATAAATATCAGCTATTATATTATATAAATTATTAACAAATATAGTTATTAATGTCTATATACCGACAAATTGATATCTAAAAAGTTTCTATTTAAATAAAGAAAACAAAAAATATACAATTTAGTACAAAGTACAGATATTTTAGTATCTAACCTCGTCACCTTATTCACTTACAACATTCCGTCACCATCACTTTGAATCGATCCAGTCTGGCATAGCTTTTCCAAGTGACACCCAATAATTTCACTCGAAAGCTCAGGCAGATTATATTTTAGAGTCTTTCTTTATGTTCTCATCACTTTTCATGTCAGTGTGCGCGTAACATTTGTTTTTTGACGTGCTTCATTTACCCCGGTCCTCCACCTTTACTGCCACGAGACGTATGCACCAGGAAATTACTGCTATCCAATTTGCGGCGAATATACGAAGCGGCGATGCTACAGTTTGACGTGAATGCAAGGAAATACATCGGCGTGAATTGGTTTAAAGAAATATGCGATAGAAGAAAAAACTGATACCAGTCATTTTATAAAGCTTTAACAATATAACAAAAATTTTGCTAATTATAAACAATTTAATTGTTTTACAACTGATCAATACTTTTATATACAATATATTTTTAATTATATTTATTCAAATTTTATTAATTTCCGTTCCTCCTGTATCCATTCAGTGGCGCACCCTGAATTTGCCTGAGGGGGGGGGGCTTTCAAAATTTTTTTATGCTACCTCCATTTTCTGTCCCTAAAATTTGGGTTTTAGTTTAATTTAAAGTACTAAAGACACCACTGTCAAAGATTCAAGTATATATTATCCTACCTACCAACCACAAACCACCCTCTCTTACTTGTGCACAGTTGACTGTCGCACGTACCGTACTCCGAAAGTGAGGTGGCCGCTGTAAGCGTGACGACATTTTTGGAACACTTACTTCTCTTATCTAGATCTTATCTATTGCTCTGAAGTTATATTCTTGTAACATTTTAAAGTAATTGCGATTTTAATGGGAATAAGCCACAATTGAAAGTTAAAATAAATTCATTGACGTCTGACATTAATGTTTGTACTTATTTGAGAACGAATTCCGAAGTGGGTATTCAAACGTCAATAAACTTATTTTAACCTTTAATTGTGGCTTATTCCCATTAAAATAGTAATTAGATCATATCTCTGTCGTTGGTCCGGTTGGTGTTTCTCTTCTTCTTCTTTCTTTTTAATGACTGCTCGGATGTAACTGTGAACATTATTCCATCCCTCCGTACTTCCCGTCAGGTATCTATATCTAAATATAATGAGAAATATTATTAATTATTGTGTATTTATACAATAATTATTGTATTCTACATATTTCAAGTGGTAATTTAATTATTAAATTAGCGTTTTGGATTTTGTGTATTGTATTATTGTATTGTGTGTGAAAGACAAGTTATATTTTCCCACTATTCTTTATATATTTTTTACTGTATATGCCCTTGGGGGGTTTTAACCCCTTTAGTGCTCCACAGCATCCAATATAATAGATTTGCGTTATATTTTAATCTGTCTATGTCGTCATATCAACACCAATTGTACCGTTATCAATTGGTATACGAGAAAAAGTCCTCGAGATTTTGGCATACATTTTGTATATTTAACAAAAATGGTAGAAATAAACGAAATATTTGTTCCACAAATTAGGATGACGATCTTACTACCATTTAGAGCATACTAATTTATGCAATTAATTCCAATTTAAAGGACCACCCACTAACGTGGGAAATAAGAACATAAGCATTAAACAATACGTAATTTAATGATAAACTTTGTTACTACAACTAAGTTAAGATCTGGCCTAAGTTTCAGCGCAAAGTTTTTATATCCTAACCGCCGATCACTTTTGAATTTACATGAGTCCGCGAAGCACCACACGAGATTACTGTTACAGTTTAAATATATTACTAATACAATTGTCACATGAATCAAGGATGTTTTCTTCAGTATTAATATACTTAATTAATAATGAGCGTTTGTGAAACATGTAGCCTTCAAAGTATAAGCTATGTAACAATAACTAAACATACTCAATACGCGAGAGTCTAAAACTCTTAAACCAGAAATGCGTCGATCCCTTTGATCGATTTCAAACTGACACTGACTAATATGCGAGAGTTGAAAACTCTAACCAAAACGCGACCAGCTAAGCTGGGGTACAATGTGACACTGACTACGTGACTACTTCCAAATTATCACTGCTTCACCTATCAGGGGTCAGGGAAAATTTCTTTGAAATTTCTATTAGGTAGCTAAAACCCCCTGATGAATGATTTCTAACCTTGGATTTTCTAGGTACCAGTTTTCAATGATTAAAATCAGCTTTTGAATGCTTTATATCAGTGATTTCTTTGGAATTTGCTCGGAGAATGTTACTTCGGTAGATCTCATGAAATTAAAAATTGTTTGCTACCAGTGGCGTAGCAATACTTGGATAAATTTTTTACAGAAATTTATCCATATACAGTTCAGGTAAAAAATCAAAAAAAGTACCCTGTTTGTGACACTAACCACTCTATAACGCAGTCGATTTTGTAAACTTAATTAGTCATTAACAAATTAAGGTCAAAGAACGTATCCAATTTTCGCTTTTTTCATCAGCAAAAAATGTAAAGCATTTCAAACAAAGAAAGTAAGCTAATATATCCTTATTTTTTGCTTAGAAAGTTGCAAAATAAGTCACAAATTTCGGGTTTTGATAAATATTGTGACGTTTCAATGTCTTTTATTTTTAAAAGTTTAAACGAAACTCTAACTTTCTCGTTGATCCCATTTGTAAAGATTACAATCGTAAAAAAAAACGTCAAGTGCGTGTACTTAAAAGTTTTCCTTCTCAAAATTAGTTTTGTCCAATAGTTAAGATTAAGTGTTAAAATATTCTTACGGGAGCCAAGACTAAGAATGACATAAGACTTAAGACATAATTTTAAAGCGATTGGTCAAATAGTTTAAAAGTAATTTTACTTATTTATCCCAAATTAAATTTTTTGTAACAATATGTCAGAAAAATAATGAAACTACAATATTTTCATGGGCAGCAAGAAAGAAAAAGATTTGTTCTCTCAATTATATTTTTTGGAAAAATATGTCGATTTTTTTCTCACACACAATAATTAGAATAACTTTTTAACCATTGCCGAGACAAAAATTATTTTTTTATATTTGGAAAGCTTGCATTTTTTCACAAATTTGAAAAAGGAAAAGCAGCAGCACAGCAGCTTTGTTAATAACAATTGAGAGATCTAATTAACGTCTCAAAATCGGCCAAACACTTGCGGGAGCGATGGAGGGGGGAAGGAGCTGTTAACTGTATCTTTAGTTGTTCCTGTTTATGTTGTCTATTTGTTATGGATTTCAACTTCTCGTTTTTAATTTATCTGTACTTTTGACGTGCTTTACGAATATGAAATATTTTATTAAATAGGTTGAATAAACCAGTTAATTTGTTTTAACACTTTTTTCTATTATTTTTATTTTCTTTTTAGTAATATTCGAGGTAATTTTTATTGTAAAACATAAATACGTATGAATGATTTAATATACTTCTTTAATAAACTTCGAAAATATTTTATTTATAATGATTATAAAAAAAATAAATGATCGTCTTCAGTTATTTCTAAAAATAGTATTCTTTTATGTATAGCTTTGAAAATAATTTTTTTTAAATAAATTAGGTTTTATTTAGTGGTCAATAATGTGCTATTAAATGAATGAAAAACTAAAGTTACAAAATCTTTTGCAGAAAACAAGAGTTTAACGCAATTGATTGGGGTTGTAAATTTAGCAAAGGAGAATTAAGTAGTACCGATTCGATTGACAGACCTTTTTGTACCAGTGTTTTTATTAACACATTACAACAAAATTAATTATTTACCTGCTCTTGCAAAACTAATTGCATGATATTGATCGTAAAAAGCTTGAAATTTTTATAATAATAATATAAAATGAGCAATATTTTCTTCTAGTTCCATGACCGTTATCGATCGTTAGATATTATGTTGGCCACTATATTCGCTATCGTGACTTTATTTACAGGAGCTCGAAATAATGATATAGTCGATTTTCCGTACTATTTTGTTAGATTTTTCAGCCATGATGTTCTTCTTCTACTAGGACTACGTTTACTTTGAATCTTTCTCTGAATGATCAGATGTAAAAGTTTATATTTTTCAGATTGTCTTATAATGTGAAAAAAGTATTCCAGCTTGTGTCTCTTTATTATATTGATCAGTTGTGTTGTTTGGTTCAGGCATCTAATGACGTCCTCATTTCTAACTCTGTCGACCCAGCTTATTCGTAGTAGTCATCTATATAACCACCTCTCAAACATGAATGATAAATTCGTGGCTGCAAAGTATGTTCCGCATTTTTACAAAAGTGGCTCGAGCTTGTTATATACGGCTTTTAATTTCTACGATTGGATCCTAGCTGCTTGAGGTGATTGCAAGGTGGATTGAGTAGCTCTGCGGTTACCACAGCCGGTCCCAAAGACTTCCGAACAGAGTCATGTTTATATAAAAAAAAAGAAGAAGAAGAAAAGAAGAAGAAGGATCCCAGCTCACATTTAAATTACTGCCGAGACACACGAGTTTCTCTACTCTGTCCAGTACGGCATCTTCGACTTTTATACCGTCATCCTGTATATAGTTTTGTTTGCTAACTGCCATATATTTAGTTTTCTTATCGTTGCGTGTTAATCCATACTGACGACATGTTTGTTTTATTTAGTTCCTTAGATTTTGAAGGTCTTCTCCGCAATTAGCCAACACTAAGGTATCGTTGGTATCTCTAATATAACAATTATTTACGGTTGCACTATTAACAATAACACCTTCTTTGTTTTCATTAGAGCTTTCTTAAGTAGTGCTTCTGAATACAAGTTAAGAGTGAAGGTTAGTATAGAGCCTTGTCTCACTCCTCTTTTTATATTTATTTTATTTTATTCATATTTATTTTATTTTTAGCAACATTTTCATCAACCCTTAGCTAATGTCCAATTACCTACTTATGGTGCAGGTACAATAATAATGGATTTTAGTTAAATGAAAACTAGCTTTATTTGTATGATTGGTAATAATCTTGTTTGAAAAAATAAGAAAGCAAAATAATAATATTATATGTACGCTAGATAATAGTGCTGATGCTTTTTATAGGCTCAGTAACTGAGATGAAAAACATAAACACTTCTTAGAATACAAGAACAATTAAAATACAGAATGTTTAATTTTAAACACGACAAAGTTTGGAAACAAATGTGTAATATTTGACGATTTTGTGGGACTAAAATGCGACAAAATATATTTTATAGCCATAATACGAATTTTATTGTAGTAAATCTAAAATTAACATTCTAATAACACACCAGAACTGGCACGTTAATATAAGCGGGATTGTCGACTGAATTTCCATTATCACAGTTTTATGATTACAGTTTTAATTTACGTTCCTCGTTGATATATTCTGTGTAGCGCAGATATTCAGTCACACTCACATATTATACATTTATAAATTTACATTTTACGTCTGTGTTGAAGTAAAGTTGTAAGTAGTAGATTTCCTTGCCTGAATCAAAATTATCGATTAAACGTAAGAATACGAACGTGCTATGTATATTTAAGTTATTTTTTTTAATACTTTTGTTATTTTTTATGCTATAAAGGGCCCACTATAAACATTAAAATTAAAAATAGTTATACCACCATCAACATCATCTTAACGATTCACTATGCTGTACAAGAAGTAATTTGGTAAATAGTTGCGGAAGGGATCCACTAGGGCCTCAATTTGTTTATTATTAAGAAAACATTTTTATCAAAAATAAATCTGGTTTCGATTCAGAGCAACTGCATATGTCGCTCTGATGAAACCTAATGAGGTTGAAATACGTATAAGCGGCTTACGAATGCCCTGCATCTAAATTAAATCTAATACCGTATTTCTGCTGTAGTTCTTTACAGTCTACCGGTTTCGAGTATCAGAAACTAAATTAACTAAGAATTTTTACCGTGATGAACCCTTGTCGACTTATTTATCAACGTATCTGCTTTGCAAGTTTTTAAAAGCACAGTAGTCAATATTAAAATTTAGTTTTGCCAAGTAGGAAATCTTAGGATTCCTAGTGTTATTATATGGCGCTGTAACTTCTGTAAATAATTATTTTTATAATTTTTTTCCTATGACGGGAGAGATTTGGTTTCGATTCAGAGCAACTTTATATGTCGCTCTGATGAGAGCTAATGAGGTTGAAATACGTATAAGCGGCTAGCGAATGCCCTGTATCGAAATCACATCTAATACCGTCTTTCTGAATTAAAATTTTATTTCAACTAACAATAATAATATCATTTTTCATTCTTTTGTTCTTCTTAGTACACACAAGACACGTTAATTTCTGGCTCTTGGTTATAAAACATTTGTACCATAACCTGTTTTTCCATAATACTCCAATAAGTCATGAGGCCTCAAGGAAGGCCAACAGTTTCCTCATTGGTAGTTTTAGGATATCTTTTCGTTTAATCCTTAATTGACCAGATTGAATTCTTGTCTCGTATCACTTTGTATAAATATTGCAATTATATAGGATGTGTATGACAGTATTTTTATTTTCTTACATTTAACATTTTCTGCACCATGGTTTGTTCATCTTCTTTTACAGGTATTTGTTAAGGTTCGTTGAATTATCCAAGAGTGCTTAATCAATATTCTTGACTATTTTCCTAGCCTGTATTTGCCTTTAAATGTATCTTCATTTCTTTTTATTGATTCCCTTTCAGCCACTTCTGACCCTTGTTTCTTACATCTTTGTTTTAGAGGTTGCTTCAACGTGTCTAAGCTTAGTGTGAATCTTTAAACAATATGGGAGGAATTGGAACAAATTCATGTTCAAAATTTAGTTTCACAATACCAAGATAGAGGCAGGCTGTAAGGGCCCAAGAATACAATACTAGGTATTAATAGCAAATGAAATAAACATTATTTTTCTCTGGTATAACTGTTTTTATCAATAAAACAAATTTTCATTTTTTCAATTTTCAAATAATGCCCAGTGGTAATTCGACATCTTTAAAAATGTGTCTTGCTCTCTATAAAATAGGCGTGAATCGAATTTTTTGCACCTTTGTAATTTCTGTCGAAAACATCGTATATTAACGCTCATCCGGACACTTATTTTTTCGGACGTAGTAGGAGAGAGTGCGTCCATCGGACACACGGTAACAATATTATGGTATTTCATGTTATAATTAATAAAATATATTTATATAAGATATTTTTTTATTTTTAGCTAATAAAGTAATAATTAGTGAGTGCTCGATCTATGAAAATTAAAAAACAATGCTAATCTTAACCTATAATTCTAAAGTAGCTACAATGTTATGACATTTTATTACTTTCTTAGGCAACTAATACACTCACGTTTTACACTGCTGTGCTCGTTGCAAATGTTCTTGCTACAACTATTACACGTTTGTTTTTGTGTTCTTGATTTTTTTATGGACATAAGTAACATTTTCTTTTCTGTATTGACTGAGGTGTCGCACTTAAGTCAGTTGGCCGTAAGGGATCTGGTCGATTTAGACAGTCCTACGTTCTATCTGCGGATAATATGGGGCTTTATAAGTTGTTCTGCTGTTTCAATTATAAACAGACGTCTGTTTTCGTGTCATTTTAAGTTCCAGTTTGGATGCAGGTTGATCAAAATAACATAAGATGCTAGACAGCACACATCTAACATATTTATAAATATGCGGAAAGTCCAACGGGTTGTTCATCGAGTTAGAATCTATGGAGAAGCTATGAGCATATTAACGTGTGTATTAAAAACGGCGTAGGTAGGCGTGGCTAACGATGATACCAATATGGCGGTGCGATCATGGCCGGACTCAATAATATTAAAACTACTATAAAAATATGACTAGTTATTCAGAAGATTTAATCATAATCTAAAAAAGTGCAATACATTTTTAATAAACTATGATTTATTTATCCCGCGGTAAACACTAAAAACACGATATATTATACATAAAGATAAATTAATACAGTCAAATACTATTAATTTATTCTCTGAAGTACGGGCCATTACTTTGTTTACATATTTGTATACTAACCTGTAGAACGTTATTCCTGAAGATTTTTTATTAACATTGCTTCTGTTACTGCAACTACGTTGAGAACAAGAAACCATTATTATGCACTATCACAATATATTATTACAGTTTCTATTAAAGTATTATAAAACTAAAAATATTCAAAAAACAACAAACGTAAACAAACGTATACGATCTGTCAAAAGTGTCAAAACAATCTTAACAATATGGCCAAAGTGAGGTCGTTTTTAGTCACGTGATGCCCTCTCCATAGATTCTAACTCGATGGGGTTGTTCTATATTTGCACATATATTGATGCACCATCTGGTCGAGTTGATCTTTTGTTTTATTATAATCTCTGGTTCATCTCCTCTCTAATATTATTCGAGTAATGCATTGCTGACAACACTATGACACTTTTCATAGGCTTAGGCATGTATGATATCAATGTTGCCTCTTTTGTAAAACCAAATATAGCAGACAATGGCTCCTGGTTCTTACATGGTTGAAACTCAGGAGGAATAAACTTTTTATTTTTTCTAACTGTGCCAACAAATATTAAACTATTAGATATAATACTATAAGCCATATTAAAGTCCGTAAAATAGTTATCAAATGTTACGTTCCTGTTGATTCGATAATAAGGTTTGCTTAGTGATTCTACCACTTTATGTCCCAAACCAGTAGCTACTTGGTTACCTTCTTTGCCGATATATGGAACCGCATTTAGAGGATAAAAAGTCTCTGAGTCACATGCTTACAATATTTTTAATCCATACTTGTCGGGTTTCGAGAAAATATATTGTTTGAATGGACATCTTTTACGATAAGGAATCAACTGCTCGTCGATTGTTGTATTTTGTCCTGGCAAATGATAATTTTTCAAATCTCCTAGTACTTGATCTCATATATTTCGTATAGCAGCCAGTTTATCTTTTTCACGTCTCTCGGATCTTGTCGTTTTTTCGTCAAAAAGAATAAAAGCAGAAGCTCTTTGAACCGATTTATATCCATAATGGCTTGATAAATCTGTGGTCCATAAACGGAATTCCACAAAGTTTCCTAACTTGCATAGTTTGATTTTAGATTCCCGGCGGGAAACAGGAGACCAAAGAAAGCATACATTTCAATTTCATCACAGGACTTCCATGGTTTATTTTGCAATACACGATGAGCCTCTGGATTGGTGTAATGGACAATGCCATCCACAATATTTTTAGTCAAATATAAGCGAAATGTATCAATTGGTTTTACAATGCGTATACCAAGTGGAGGTTAAACTCTGTGTAGTGGTCCTTTAACTAAATTTTGAACTCTTATTCGTCCAGTTGGTGGGCCATATTGATCGCCAACCTCAACAGAGAAGGCACTTAGGAGAAGGAGGATTCGTCCAGTCGGAAAATGTTGTGATGACCACCTAGTTTTATTTTTAGCAACATAAATTTCTGGTTGACTGTTTCTGATTGTTTTTCAAGCGCTGAAATTTTATCATAAAGTGTACTAGTCTCAATCTACGTTTTATTTTATACTTACATGGATTTTCCCCTAATATTTGTTTATCTTTCTCTTCACTAGCTTCCGAAAAATGATCATCATCTGATTCAGACTCGTCGTGGAAATCCTCTACGCAGTATTCCGTATCATCAAAATTAGACAAGTTCTCAATTATATCCTCAAGCTCCGTTACTGTTAACTTTCTTTTGCTCATATTTGGTACTTTATAATTTAGTAAATATGTCTCTATCTATATAAGGATTTTTACAGCTGTCGCCACCTTCCTTCTTTTAGCCAACGTCTCAAGTCCTTTCTGTTCTGCCATTCTCCATCTCTAAGGTCTCGTCTTTCCATGGCCTCGTCCACTTCATCCCTTCATGATCTTCGGGGTCTACCTCTTTTACTTCTTCCTATTGGGCTCCAATCCGAAATCTTTACTATCCACCTTGTATGATCTGTTCTTCTCACATGTCAATACCAAATTAAACGTTTTTCTTCGATGTAGCTGAGTATGTCTTGTTCTACTGCCATTCTTCGTTTTATCTCCTCATTTTTGATGCAATCCATTTTTGTCACTCTGCAGCTTCTTCTCATGAACTACATTTCAGTTGCTGTGATTTTGGACCTGTTTCGTTTATTTATTACCCAATTCTCTGCTCCATACTGGGCATTATACTGGGTACCAAGGTATTATAAATTCTCTTCTTTGTATTTTTGGTAATCTGTCTATCCCACAGTACCCCGTTCATTTGCTTAATACATGTTCTTGTCTGTGCTAATCTGCTGGTTATCTCTTGCTCTATGGTAGTATTTTTTGAGAGTATGAATCCTAAATATTTAAATTTGTCAGTGCCGTTAATTTCCCTATTTTCGTCCATTTCCAAGTTTCTCACTGGTTCTTGCTCTGTTGTTAAATATTCGGTCTTTTCTAGATTTATTTCCAGTCCATTTTTTGTGTATTCCTTTTCTAATTTTCGGAGCATATAGCACAGATCTTCTTCATCTTGAGCCGTTACCACTTGGTTATCTGCAAAGCTTAATGTGTACAAGAAGTTGTCCCGGATTGGTATGCCCATCCCTTCACATTTCCTTTTTCATGAGTGTCTGAGATGTAGAGCATCCCTGCAATAAGCCTTTTGTGGTCTTAAATTCGTTGGAGTATTTATTGCTGGATTTAACTCTTACCTTGTTATTGTTGTAAAGGTTTTTTACGGCTTCTATTAACCTCTGCGTTATTCCGATTTTCTTCATCGTGTTCCATAGTTGTTTTCTGGGAACCATGTCATATGCCTTTTTTTAAATCTAATTTAAAGTAAAAATGTGAAAACTAAAAAGTGAAGATATTTCTATGTACAGAATAAACACCAGTAAAATAAATTGAAAAACTTACCCGAAACTACAGGATTACGAAAATATGAACAATATCAAACTAAGCAAATAAAGTAAACTGCACTCTAGGCTAGCAAAAATGCAACTGAATTACTAGTCAGACTAATCAGAGCTTGTTTAGTACATCATGTGACCGACAGTCGATAAATATTAATGATCAGTGGCGTAACCGCATCGAAAAGCAAATTGTGTCCGACAGAAAAACACTGTCCGGATACGTTCGTAAAAATAATTTTATTTTTTTACATTTAATTTTGATAAGTTTAAAATATTTAGTTGTTATCTCCAATAAGTTTACTTTAAAGTCGACAAAGTCCTAATTTTTGAAGTAATAATATACTGTGATTTTTGAAATATATAGTAACATATCTATCTCTAAGTGTGTCCCTTTTCCTGATAAGGGTTAAAGGAACAACGAAAAGTGTTCAATGTTTTAACGTACTTGAAACACTTTAAAATTGGTTGAAACAGGCTGAGAGGGTCACTCTAGCGTGACTTTGGGAAGCATTTAGTAGTATTATTACTGAAAGGGCTTTTACTACTTATATATTTATTATATTCGCTAGTCTTTGTATTTATTATAATTTCTAAGCAGTTGTATTTAGATCTAAATCTACGGTTTTAATTTATCTCTAATATTTTCGAGCTTTTTCTAAAAACTCTTTAAAAGCCACCTGAAAATTGTGCTCTGAAACACGTCTCGAGTATTCATCGTTATTTTTGTAGTTAGAAATTCTCTATCGATTTCTATTACTCGATAGACCATAAGTGTAAACGGGTAAAGGTCATCAACGGTAGAAAACGTGCTACAATTTTTATATCTACCCTATTGTTCTAGTTGTTCCAGTTAGAATGAAACTGTTGATTTGTATAAATAATAAAGTTTTTTACCGATTTCAGTTTACAATAGTTTTTATTTGTTCTACTTAAGTGCAAATTGATAATCTAATCTACATGGTGACCAATTTTTGTGACAAAGTTCGTTATATCTATTATTATAAGTGATATCAAAAAAGCTATTATCAAAAATAGATAACTTTAAGCTTCACATTTTAAAATTAGTTACAAATATACACTGTTAAAGTATTCTATTACATTGTACCGCATTAACGATATCTTTTTTTTAATGAAATACTCTGTCTTCTATTTTAAATTTACAGTTTTGGATGTTACATCTTACCCCTGAACATCGTTTTAATTTTAAGTTTAAGTTTAAATGGCACAGAGCACGATTATCTTAGAAATAGAATAAAGTTGTCTTTAATGAGTAATCTCGATTCTGCTTAGGGATGCATAATGACCAAGTCATGACCGTCGTCAAAAGACGACGTTTTTTGTCGAACGGCCAGTATTGGTGTTATGATGGGGAGTGCCATCGCTTATGGTTCAAGGTCAGCTCTTCAATGATTTCTTAATTTAGAGCCTCCTTTTTAAACTTTGTAAGCACTTACTGAGGAGTTAATTATGGCATAGAACGAGGCACCTCAGGAGGATATTGAAAATTTAGTTAGAAGCGAACCCAGGTGTATACAAGAGTGTATTGCCCATCAAGGTGCATAATCACATTATTAATTGATTTACTCCTGTAAGTTGTTTCAATCATATTGAAATTTTGATCGTTTCTTTATTTTGCTACTCTGTGTAATTCTACGAATCATTTTAAAAATACAATGATTTATAATGTGTGTTCAGATTTCTATTTTACTTACTAATACAGTGGGTTAAAAATTATTAGGCTCAGTAAAATGATTTCTTAATTTTCTAGTTTAACTGAATTTGTTTAGCAATTAGTTTTCTGTAAGGTTTGAATTTATTTTTCTATAAGAGAGTAGTATTAAGGTCATAAAACAATGAGTTTTGTTAGTAAAACACTTTGATTATTTTCGCAAAAAAAAGTTGTAACATAAAATCACTAATTTTAATCCTAGAATACTAACCTTATGTTTACCTTTATTTACGCTAACCATCGTAAAATTTACTACGCTGAGAAAAAAAATGTGGTCACTGAAAAAGTATTTTATTTATCCTAATGTTACAAATAATTTTCAACAAAGAGATCTAAAACGTAAAAACAACAAAAAAAAACATAAATTTTACACCTTAGAACTATACTGCTGACAACAAAGGGATCGCTGTTCATCACAAAATGGACGTCGGCAGTGCTCGTAATGATGGGTTGTCATTCGTCGTTTTTTAGACGGATAAAATTGACACATGGCACGTTTTAACACAATAGGGCATATTCGTTCTTGCTGCGGCTCCAGATTTAAAATATTTTTATAAAGCAACTTTACCTAGCGGTTAAAAGTTCATTCAGAAAAAATTACCATACATTTCTTTTTGGTGATGGTTTTTTTCTGCTGTCGTCGTTGGTTATGATTGTAAATTATTCAAAAGTTTATACAAGCTATATTCAGCATGCCATAGAAGAGGCAAAGAGGTCGTGTTCTTGTTTTTCTGAAAGTGTTCATGTTTCCGCACATTTGGTCAAATGGGTCGACTCCCTACTTGGTTGCTTTATAAAATTTAATGATATCTGGCTTTCCAGTTGAATCACATTCTACTGGACCATTGTGGATTGTCAACAGAAGAAGTACAGACTTAATTACTTTTATCTTATAGGATAACATTGTTTTTTCACTATCTAAGAAAAAAAAAGGAATGACCAATTTCACGATTTTTGAGATTTATCATCTCGGGAAGTATTTCTCTTTTATTTTGCCGTAGAGTACCAAATACAGTTAAATTGTAAGGGAGTTTTAGGAGGTCTGATGCTAGCGGTACTGACATAAACCAATTATTATCCATGGCTATGTTACGATTACTTCCGTACACACCCTGAATTAGTTGTTTTACATAATATTCTCCTAGAGGCAGTCCGTTTCTTTTAGTTCCCTTTTCTAAATACAATTCTGCATCGAACATATATTTCCAACTACGTCACACAGAATTACTATTTTCAGTATATATTTGGCTAGCTTTTGATTGTTAAGTATGATCTGATATAGATTATCCCATATTTCACGAATGGCTACTAATAGGTCGGTTTCTTTTCTGTCTGGTCTAGACATTTTATCATCACAACATAAATCTTCTATAAGAAATTCAAATCTTGCAAAAGTTGCTTTATATATCACACCAGAAATTTTGTCATCAAACATTTGTCTTGTCACTAAATGATTGTTTTTTTTTGGAAACAACAAAAATAAGTAGTCCTAGGAGTGCATGCAATTCGTCAATATTCACTTTCGAGTTTGTAAGTTTTTCGACTATATACTTTTATGCCCTAACAGAAATTTTAGCGTTTGCATATCCTACAATTTTTGCCAGAGACTCTGGACTAAAGGATTTTGGGATTTCCTAATTTTATCAGAGGAGCCTTAAACAAACTGTACGAAGTTACGTTTTGGAGTTTTAGCAGCGACCTTTGGTTGAGAGGACCACCTGTGTCCATTTTTATCTTTTAGACTCTACGGTAACCGAGTTTGCTCCTTTTTAGATGCAATTTCTGGAGATTTTTCTTCGTTTGCCGAAGTTTTCTGAACAGGACATTTCTTTTTCTTGTCGATTTTAGAGCCATTATTTTCTTTACTTGAAAACAGTGAAGTAAGTTGTTTAAAAGATACCAACAAACGTACATTTGTATTCCAAAGGACAAATAATAGAACAGGTAACTTCTATAAAATATTTGGGAGCAAATATCAACAGCCAGTGTAAAGTAAAAAAAAACTTATCAAGAATCGAATAAGCGAGATAAACACTTATAAATAGGCAAATATGCAAATAACAAAGTATGAAATATGCGCATAAATATGCAGTATTTTATGCAAAAATATGCAGTATTTTATGCAAAATATGCATATTTATGTAGAAAATATGCATGTAATAAAAAATATTTACAATATTTTTTTATTTACAAAAATATTTTCAATATTATAAAAGCATAACATACATATACAATTATTTTAACATATAAATATGTGTTCAAATACAAATGATGTTCAAAATTTTCTAATAAAAACTGATGGCTTCTATCTGAATACATAATATATTTGTAAATAGAAAAACTTCTTTCGACATCAACTGATGTAACTGGGGCATTTTTCAAATTTACTATAATATATGGTTCTAAATTAAATGGTTCGGAAAATGTCCCAGCTAGTACTTGAACCACTTTAGAAAAAACCAGATAACCACTATTTTTTTTCCATGATTACTTTACAAATTTTTGTAAAATTTCCTTTCCAATAGTACCTTTAACGTTTTGACACAATGAATCAAATTCTTTTATTAAAACTGTACTGTCTAACAATAATAATTTGGAGGATTTTAATTGAGTTATAGTTTTCTGGACAAAACTATAATTTGATTTTATGAATGACAGTTGCGGTTGAAGGATGTTATTTTGGAAGGCTTGCTTAGCTTTCAATAAAGATTGGCAACTATCATCCGTTAAAAGGTTAATTATTTTTTTAAATTAACAAAACGATCAGCATAGAAATTAGCTGCTTCCAACCATGTTCCCCAACGTGTTAAAATGGGTTGCGGTGGCAGTGGAACAACAGAAAGCATATCTCTGTATAACATGTATAATATTGTATTCTTACAGGTGATTTCAGGAATATCTTTTTGACGCTCGCTATTAAACTGTTAACTAGTGGGAATTTTTTTCTTACTTCCTCCGCAACTCTGTTTATTCCATGTGCTAAACAAGTGACATGTATTAAGTTTGGATAAAATATTTTTAAATTTTGTCCAGCTTGCACCATATATGGTGCTGCATCAGATAAAATAAGCAGTAATTTATCATTAGGCATAGCAGCAGGAAGAAAAAAGTTTGCTAAAGCTTCTTGTAGAAACCGTGATATTGTTATAGAGTTGGTTTTTTCCACTTGCTTACAGGAAATTAAATACGATTTTGGAAAGGTTTCATCGCTAAGTACACCAATCAATAAGTGCACAATGTATCTTCCAGACGAGTCAGTGGTCTCGTCCGCACATAATATTTAAAAGTAATTATGACCTACTTCGGCTTTTATGTTGTGGATAACTGAGGAGTATGACAAATTGACATTATTTCTCTTTAAAGTTCGTTCACTGGGAATGTTTGTTTGCAATATTTTCTTTTTTTTTAAGAACTAAAGTTTTCATTAGATAATTTTGGAAACAGTATATTAAAAAATACTAATTGACGACACAAGTATTCGTTAAAAGTTTCTTGTTCGGTTTGTTTTTTGGAACTTGACTGAAAGCACTTGGACACTGAATGTTGATATTTTTCACCGGATGTGGTTTTTACTTTTTTAGCTAAATGTTTTGCGGTTCTGACATGCTGATCTATTTGAATTTTTTTTTTCAAATGAAATCTAAAAAATAATATAAATATTCTATGGTTGTGCCCATTTTTAAAATCTAAGATTGTAAAAATAAACTAAAAATGAACCGTTTGTGCATAACAATTAAAATATTTAAATTAAATCAAATAAAAATCGGTGTAGTAATCTTGAAAATGTCAAGAAATGATTGTGCAAGAAGAAAGAACCCCCAAATATTTACAAGAGGCTCTTGGTCTTTTCTGTTTACATTTAAAGAAAAAATACTGTGAGCATACTTCAAAAGCACTTAACTAATTACGTCCAATATATGATATGTTTTTGTTTTTAGCAGAATTAGAGCAAACTATGCTATTGTTAGAAAAAAAAAATGTTAGCGACCTTTCAGTAGACTATTGAATGATTTGAATTTTAACCCTTAAGTACTAACACCTTAAATCAATGACTTACTGAAAGTATTAGTTATCCAAAAAATACAGTAATTAATATAGTTTATCTGTATTTATTAAAATAAAAAATTTTATAACAAGAATGGATCGGTTTTTTGTGGACATTTTTACGCCTGAAAAAAAATGTGATAAAAATTAAACGAATTAAACTATATTGATAAAAATTTATAATCGGGTTAAGTAAAGAGTAAGAAACATTAAAACAATAATATTTTTAAAAAATATTCACACAAAAAAAAACTGACAGTCACTAAAGTTGGTAGAGTGTAGCGCACTCCAAACAAATTGTTTTCGCACATTCCAAACAAATTGGTTTCTGACAATGAAAGCAGACATAAGCTGTTCTTCTTTTCTTTTTATAATGACAGTAAGAACAGTCCTTCCTTTTTTATAATTTTTCTACTCTTACTTCTGGACGCTGTTGAGGTTCATCTATATTCAGTATCTCGCATATGCTCAACTTTAGTTTTCTAGGTAAAGAGGAACTTTCTAGTCTTCTGTGTAGCTGAGGTTGGATAAGTTGAAATGCAAGTTTTTCAATAAAATTGGGCCTTTCTAAATGAGTATTATTTTTAAAAGATTCATAAAGAATATAAGCATTTACTGTACTTATATCAAACATTCTGAAAAATATAGCCATAGGCCAACGGCGAGTTCGACGACTGCTTGTAAATTTGGCACATTTTTCATCCATTGAATCGACACCACCCTTTGTTAAATTATAATTCACTATTATGTGTGGTTTTTTAGTATCTGTATCCTCAGTGGCTGCGTGATGAGATGATGATACCAAAATTACGGCTTTATTTTTATGTGTTGTGTGTGAAAGTAAAGTAATGTGTTTTGTAAATCCGTAAATTGCCATTCCCACTTCTCGTCGTCTGGTGGGTAAGAAGATAGGAGGAATTTCTTTACGATTCTTACGGAGAGTTCCAATGCAAGTTAGACCTTTACTCCTCAATACCTCTACCAGTTCTATAGATGTAAACCAGTTGTCAAAGGTTATAGATCTGTTGGTCCCATAGAGAGGAGTAGTTAAGCGCATAACAGCCTGTGTCGGCTTACTGTATCTTTTCTGTTCCTCTGTAAGTCCAATACCGTCAGAATTTTTTCCCGTATATATATAAGCATTGAATAAATAGCTAGTTCGAGCATCAGTACAACACATAATTTTTATAACATACTTTACGGGCTTACTCGGTATGTACATTTTGAAGCGACATCGACCTCTGAATCCCACTAGCATCTCATCAATACAGGCTGAAGTTCCCACAGTGTAGCATGCCTGACTGTTGTTAATAAATTCACTAAAAATTTCTGAAATCGGTGCTGCTGGATCCAACACTATGACAGGAAGACAGAAATGAGAGATCTATTCTGTCTTCGGGATTGTCAAATCGCAAACATGACAAAAGGAACGCACATCTCTCTTTTGACATAATGCATCTCATTATTTCTCTACCAGTTCCATTAGTAGCAAAAATAGTATCTAGGTTTTCATTGTTTGATTTAAATAAGCATGTAAATGCTAAAAATCCCAAAAATGCGTAAAGTTCTGTCATGTCAAAGTCTTTGAGAGAAGGTGAATTTTGATTTTTGTACTTGGCTCTTTCTTTGCCGATTTTCACATTTGTCCATCTAAGAATTATGTTGCAAATATTATCACTGAATGACTGTAAAACTATATTCTGCTGTGAACGCCGGCCTCTATTTGAAGTGGGAGGATTTTTTGATCATTTGTATCTATTTCTACCATAGAAATAATTCCCTGTCTCCTCTGGATCGTCTTCTTCACTGCTTTGGTCAACATTATCTTCTCTACAAGCCTGTTCTACCTCATTTTCATTTTCTGAAACTAAAAAGAGAACTTTATGTAATGGTATACTATGCGGTCTGCCGTCGCGTTTCTACTATAGCTTACGGTCTACCCCGGGATGCGGTGTATACGCTGTATTCGACAAAAAAATCTTTACAAAGTGAACAAAACGCATAAAGCATAAGAATTTCTATTTTAATTTTACATATCAATACTTTCAATAAATAATTCTTCAACATTATCCGTTTTATTCACTTTGTAAAGATTGTTTTTTTTGGTATTGTGTACATGTGTTGCTAATCACCATATTCTTTTCTCAGAAGGGTTTGCAAACAATAATGAAAGGCACCATTGTAGACGAACTGTTTATTGCTAAGTACAATAAACATTTATACTACTATTATTTAGGAATATAAAATAAACTACGCAAATTTATTTTCTTTACTAATATGCAAATAACGCCCTAATATTTTCCCAGGGTATGCACAAATATGAACCCCTCTTTTCAAATAACATGGCAAGGTAGATTTACTTTCATTTCATTTTACATTGATTTTGCTCCAAAATAAATGTAAAATAGTTGTTACTTGTGAATAATTAATTTTTCCACAAGATTTTTCTTGCATATCATTATTTTGTGCATCAGGTAGATCGCACCCTCGAGGTAGACCACATACTAGAGTAACACCGAACTTTAGTACAATACATACATAATAATTCCAAGAGATTTGACTTACCCTCTATTTCCGATTCCGTTTCGTGATCGCTGTCAATAGCAACATTTCCATCACAAATTGATTCAACTTCGCTTATGTCGTCATCTACGTCATCAAGCCATTTCAAAAGCGTTTCCTCATAGTTTTTATCCCCATATTTGACCTTTTTTGACGTACTGGGTCCCTCATCCATTTTCAGATAAATAGTAAATAAATACGAACACTAACAACCCGTCTATCAGACGGAAATCACACTTTGAATCTAAATATCTTTAGAATAACAACCTGCAGCAAACTGCCGATCTCAATACTAATAAATAACAACCCAACTTGAAAAGTCAGGAACAGGCGACCTTCAAAATTTTTTAGGTAGGGAGATATCCCACTTTCGACAAGCGATGCCGTCTGAGAGACGGGGCGTTAGTACTTAAGGGTTAAATATGTATCCTATTTTTTATCGCAAGCAGATTTATTGCGAACTAGCCTTGTGTCGGTACTTTTCTTAAACACAATCTCCAATTTTAAAATCTTTATAAAATAAAATAAATTACATTGTAAGAACAAAGTTGCTAAATTATTAGGTGATGTTTTGTGAGACACAAATTATCGTTTAACCCATGTTATATTTTTTCTTCGTAAAACGCGAGGAAAGTTTAAAACAAAAAAAAAGTACACTTATACCTTTTAGGTACATTTAATGTTAGCTTTAACTCTAACTGAGTTTTCAATACTCGTAATTTTGACAGTTTACCGCACTCTTTACTAAAAGCGGAAAACTGAGTTATCTTTACCTCGTTTATCCCTCAACAAAAAAATTCCTGTTTGAATTTTTTCTTATGTCGCAACATATTTAACTCATTTCAAAGAGTGTTTCTAACTTTGTTCCATATCCCGATTCGAGTCAAACACAAAGGGTAATTTACAAAAGCATTTCCCGCCGGTTCAGCTTGGAAAACTCTCTTTCCCATTCCATCTCGCTTGGGATATCCCCTGGGAGTATGATAACGCGGTAAAACCAAACACGTAATAATCCAAACAGTTCGAATAGAAGAGTAAATGCTCGATAGCTCGATTGAAAGTTTTCTTAGGATGTAAAAAAGTTGCGAGTCCTCTGGCACCATCTATAGTACGGGGGCTGAGTATATAGTATTATCATATGCAAACTAAGTGTGTGTATAACATACAGTAATGGGGTTCAGTACTTAAAGTTTCTAAAGTAAAGAAAAGTTAAGCGTTTTAGTAGAAAAAGCACACTCTACTATAACAGTAATGCTGTTAAAGTGAAGTAAATAACGGGGTACCTTTATTTAGAAAATTAATAATTTTGGGGATCTACGATTTATGTTACAAAAAATATTTTTCCTTGGGAAATTACTGTTATTACTTCATACCTATTGTGATTGTTGTTCTTCTTCTTCTTTTTCGTCTGTATAAGCAATTCTGCTTGTTTATTGGCGGATTAATACCTCTATGAAAGGTTATCACTCCCTCTTTTGGGTGGTCGTCCGATACTTCTTCTGCCGTTTGGTGAGTTATCTCTTGATATTTTCACGACACGGGTCTCCTCCATTCTGCTTATGTAGTTATTCTATTCTTTTTTTCTATTTTGTGTCAATTCATTTATGCACTGTACGTTACATTTTCTTCTAATGTCGTCACTTCTCTTTCGATCTCTCAGCGTATTTCCTATAATTCTTCTCAGTACTCTCATCTCTGCATTTTCCAGTAGCCTTTGCGTTGTGGCTGTGTCGGGTCTTGTTTCCGAGGGATATGTCATTATTGGTCTTACATTGGTTTTATAAATAATTCTTAATTTAATCTCAGTGTTAATGTGCCATATAGTGTTATTGAATTATTCTGTGAGTCTATTTGCTTTTTGTACTTGATCTCTAACTTCTTTGTCCAAGTCTCCATAGGTAGGCAGTGTAATTCCCAGGTATTTCATTTCCATTACTTTTTCCATACTGATGCCATCAATTTCTATTTTACATCTGGTTGGTTTTTTTCTGAGTACTTACTATTGTTTTAGTTTTCTGAGATGAGATTGTCTTATTAAATTCTTTTGCTCTTATGTTAAAAATGCAGACTGTCTTCATCTTGGGCTATCAATATTGCGTCGTCTACATAACAGAGTATTTTGATTTCTTTGTTCTCCATTCTATATCCTCTTCCCTTGTTAATAGTTTTGATTATTTCATCCATGGTCAAATTAAAGAACATTGGGCTCAATGAATCCTCTTGTCTTATTCTGCTACCTATTTCTATAGGTTCTGTAAGTAGTCCATCTATTCTGACTTCCAGTTTGTTGTTTTGGTAATGTTTTTGGTAGTTTTTATAATATTTAGGGGAACTTCTCTATTATACTTTGTACCTATTGGTTGCTTGAATTTTTAAATTACTTTAAACATTTCCATGTCATTATTTAGTTGCGAAATAGTAGTTCATTAGGTGTGTTATCCTTCCAGGACATCCCGAAAGCCTTTAATATTTTGTAGATGTGTATGTATTTGGGCACCCTAAAGAAAGTACTCAAAAACGTAAGTTTAAGTTGCGAGATAATTTCTATATTAACCAAAATCACAATCTTTATCTTTATCATTTATCGTTGTATCAGAATATGTATATTTTGCTGCTCACATAATGGTTGACTACGTTTTTGTGGTCCTCCCACGGCCGGCTTTGGACCGAAGTATTTTGTAGTTGACGCTCATCTGGTAAGTTCTTTCCCCAGCTCTTTCGTTGGGTAAGTTCTTTCCCCAGCTCTTTCGCTGCCGTGCAACGTGTATCATGGCTATCTGTGCGTGTATTGATCCACTTTAGTTGAAATACAGTAATGTGAATTCTTCTTGTCCAGTATAAAATTGCAAAAATTTCGGCCCCAAATACAGAGGTATTTCGTATGAGTAAACTCTTATGGGTAAACGTCTACTTAGAAAGGAACTTTAGGCTGTATCCGTCAACAAAAATCACCATTCATTCGGTATGTCTGATTTAATTTATAATATTCCGGATTACTAAAGATTACATTGCCCAAGTTTTTTCTCGTAGTCTTGTAACACAACAAACGAGGGGCAGTGTTTGAGGTATACAAAATGAACGAGGCCGCTTTGATCTAAATCGGAAGAGATTTGGGCGTAGTCCTTGTGATATTGTCACTAGTAAATAAACAAAAGAAAAATTAAAAAGAATAAAAATTACGAGATAATAACTTCTGGCAGATATTAAACTAAGGTTAAAATGAATCAAACGACAAAAACCAAAAACCAATATAGAGAGGAACTAGAAAATCCAGAGGAACTACGGAATGAATTTAAACACCAAGTTAACGAAATCTTCACAAACAATGATTGTAGAAGTATTTTAATTAAGAAAAATAAATGGATGACACATGACATTATGAAATTGATGGAATAATTTCGACTTTATAATAAGAAGTTAATTAAGGTTTTTCAATAAACAAATTTAAAACTGATACTTATGGCATTGATGGGTTGCTTGCTTCTATTAAGATGTTGCCTCCAGATTATGTGGGTAGGTCTTAAAGACAGCTGCAGTTATTTAGTTCTACATTATTCCATAAATTATTAGACAAACTAAAACACAGCCTGTATTAGAGAGATGTCAAAGGAGGTTAACTTCCTTGCGAATTATTTTATAAAATCACAATTAAACAAATAACAGATGGCAAGGATAAAGTGAAATAAAATAATTCTTAAAATAAGTTAAGTTTATTATCTTCTTTTATAAATTTCAATTACAGACAAAAAAAATATATCCCACCACGTTAGAAAAGCTGATTAACAAAAATTACGGAGTGATTACAATTAAGTATAGCTCAGATGCCATAGGACGTATGCCTATGATGGAATTAGCTCTTCTGTCAACATAGAACAGAATATTTAGTCTACCGGACAGAAAGAGAGAGGGCCAATATTTATTTTACTGGACAGAAAGAGAGAGGGCGCCAACTATTTTTTGAAGAAAAAATAGTAAAAAAGAAACTGAAGGTTAAGGAATTAATAAATTAATAAAGAAATTAAAATAAAATAATAATTTAAATATAAATTTAATAGGATATGACGTTTATAACATTACAGTACTTTTGTATGGAATAGAAGTGTGGACACTAAAAGTTTTAAGTATGAATATAATTATAGCATTGAGAAATGTGGATTTATAGACGGATGCTAAAAATACCTTGAACAGGAAGAAAAAGATATAAGAAAGTTCGGAGGGTCAACAAAGATAGAGAATTGCTAAGGACTGTTTAACACTGGAAAATGTCTTATCTGGGGCATATAGTGAGAGGAAATTGATATAGAATGCTACAGCTGATCTGTAAAGGCAAAATGGAAGACCGTAGAGGTGAAGAGAACAGGTTTCTTGGTTAAAAAACATTTGTAAATGGCCTCAGATATTAAATGCAGGAAAATACATGTGGCAGAAAATCGAGTAGCCTTCGCAATTGTGATCGCCAATATCAGATAACTCTGATATGGCACATAAAGAAGAAGCTACTAGAGCTAAATCACAAATGTTGAATAAACAATAAAAACAAAAATCATAAATAATTTGCCTTAAATGGCGCCACTTTATCGTTTTTTCGAGAGACAAAGAAAACTCTTAAAGTCAAAAGACGTTATACAAAAAAAAAATGGATAAAAGGCAATAAATATTTTCATTGATTTCACCAACGCTTTTGTCAAACATTTGTACATTTAAGGATAAAACATCTGAATTAAACATTATGTTCACAGTTTATTTTGTTTGCCTTGGAAAAAAACCGTTGAATTAAAGCATCTTCTTACTAAAGTGCAGGATCTATGGTTTAGTCAAAGTTTTTCTCACAGATTGCCAATTTAAAAGACAAATATAAATTCGCATGCGTTTCTGTTATCGGCTTATAGCATCTTATATGCTATAAGCCGATATATGGAAATATGGAAAGTGCAGAAAGTTATCGAGGTATTAGCTTCTTAAATGCAGTAACCAAACTCATTGCGGCATTGACTTTAACCAGACTTACCTCGTGGTTACAAAATAATAACATTTTAAATGAGTTTCAGGCAGGATATAGAACTGGCTATTCAACTATAGACAACATTTTTAATCTTACGAGTATAGTAAACATCCAACATGCACGGGAAGTAAAAAATGTTTATACATTTTTTGTGGACTTTGGTGCTGCCTTTGATACAGTTGATCGATGGGCCCTTTTTTACAAGTTGAGTCGCTTAGGATTATCTACTAAAGTGTTGAATTTGTTAAAAAGTATGTTCGCAAGTACAAAATCGGCAGTCTGGTCAAGGGAAGGTCTATCTGAATGGTTTGACTGTAATGTACTAGTGAGACATGGATGTCTTTTAAGTCCATTACTGTTTGCGCTTTTTGTGAATGACCTGCATGACGGATTGGAAGGCGGTTTGGAGATAAATGGTTTAATTATAATACTTTTATTATATGCAGATGATTTGTTTTTGATGGCAATCAATCCGAAGGTGCTACAGCGGATGATTAATGAACTGGAAAAATACTGTAGGATGTGGAATGTAAAAATCAATTTAGATAAATCCAAAATTCTTGTATTCAGAAGAGGAGGTGGTGTGATTAGGGAATCTTGGAAGCTGAATGATCGAGGTAGTGAATAACTATAATTATTTGGGAATGATACTAACACCCATGTTGTCGTTTAAAACTCATCTAAAAAAGCGCCAGAGTTTGGCAAAAGTAGCGATTCACACGGCTTGGAGTAGGTTAGTGTCTAAGGCTGATATACCCTTTTTGGCTAAAGTAACAGTGTATGAGTCGGTGATAAGATCAATTTTGACTTATGGGTGGGTCTCAGCTATGGGGTCTTTTTGAGTACGATGAGGTGGAAATAATCAGAAGATTTTATATAAAAAAATGTTCTCTTGTCCTAACTTTATGTTAGATTTATAGACAGGTATTGCTAGAGTCAGCCTATATACAATGAATTTACATCAAAAATATGTTAAAAAATACTAGGATATTTGAGTGATAGGTTGCCAAAATTTCTTTTGAAAGAAATGATAAGAGCAAGGTGTGGCTGGTGGAAAGATTGGATGAGCATGGAGAGAAAGCTGGCCTAGTATGATTGAGAATATGATAGAAAAAAAGAAGGAGGAGATACAGCGTCAGGCTGAGAATAGGGCACTCGAATAAAATTTTTGTGGACACTACAAAGAACTGCGAGAAGAAGGAGTAAACATGCATTATCTACTGGAAATGGAAAATTTTGGGGACATTCGATGGCTCTTCAAATTAAGATGTGGAGTTCTATATTTGAATAATCGACCTGACAGAAATGATGAAAGAAGGTTTTGCTCAATGTGTAACACGAAGGAAAGGGAAGATGTGATACATTTTTTGGGAAAATGTTCGGTGTTGAGACATATTAGGTTAAAGTGGTTGGGTAGACATGAACTTAGTAGAATGGAAGTAGTTACAATGATGAGACAGGGAAAGGCTGAGTTAGCAGGTTATTGTAGGGAAGAATGGGCATATAGGTATGAGTTAGTGAGCATAATTAATTACTAAATCTATTAGCATGGTGTTATTTCAATAGTATGAAAATATTAAAATTAGTATTAATAAGTTGTTTGCGAATAGTTATTATCTTTTTATCTGTCTTGTCTATCTTGACTATCTTGTTATTATTATTATTATATCAACAGCTTTCACCCCCTCTAAGGGACACATTCAATAATTTTAAATGCAATATATACCTTACTGCTATACTTTGTTATTACTGTTTAGTCTAGGGCGAAGTGCTACTTAGTAGAATATACACATTTAGTTTATTACTTACATTTATATGAATATTTACTTAATTTATTTTTTATTAATTTTAATGAACTTGTTAGATGTAATGAGCCTTAGTGTAATTTTTTGTATATTAATTAGGGAATAATATTAGTTTGCCAACCCTCCTGATGGCATGTGCCAAGAAGAACAAATGTCACTAAAAGAGAAAATTGTATTTTTTGTTAATGGGAAATAAAAAGACATTATTGATTGATTATAGCATCTTATACTTATATCTTATTAGATAAAAACC
The DNA here is from genome assembly GCF_040954645.1 of Diabrotica undecimpunctata. Taxonomy (NCBI): domain Eukaryota; kingdom Metazoa; phylum Arthropoda; class Insecta; order Coleoptera; family Chrysomelidae; genus Diabrotica; species Diabrotica undecimpunctata. The sequence continues at coordinate 37,616,247 of NC_092807.1, read as the reverse complement.
AAAAATTGCTTTCAATAATTGGTTAGTGTAGAAAAATGGATATTTAATTATATCATGATAGATGATAAGTACCAAATTTTTCATGTTATTATGTAGGATAAATTAAAAGGCAGCATAGGACTAAGTTAATAACGAATCACGTTACTGAAAAATATAAGACAGGGGGCTGGTAAAACATTAAAACCATCCAGAGGCGCTTTGTTACGTTTTTTACATTTTGTGTATGTTATAAAAATGTTTTTTTTTTTGTGAATTGTGCGTATATTTATATTTTATTTATGTTATCAGTTTGAAAAAGTCCATATCTTAGGGATCTTCATCTTCTTCAAGTTTCGTTTCTATCGGAGATTAGAAATCATTTTCACAATTATAATTTTGTTTGTTGCGCGACTGAATAGTTTAATTAAACTGCATTCAGGCCATTTACGGAGATTGCGTTGCCACGAGATTTTCTTCCTACGCTTCTTTTGCCTTTGATTTTGCTTTGTATTCTTTTGAATTATTATTTAATAGTTCGTATTTTTCGCCTCTCATGATGTGCTCCAAATATTCCTGATTTTTATGGAATTTAAAACTTCTTTTTCTTCTTTTTATGTAGTTTTTCTTTTCTTCTGTCTATTTTTTAATGTGCCTCCAGTAAGTAAAACTTTCATCGTTTACGTGGTATTCCTATTAATCGTCTTTCTATTGAGAACCGTCTTTTGCCGTCTTTACTACTCTATTTGTTGTCATTGGGCTTATATGATCGTTTCAGTCTACTCTTCCATTTCTTACCCAGTCCTTAATGATCTTCATCTTGCATCAACGTTGTATATCTGTACCTCTAGCTCTGTCCCATAGTGTTTTACTATAAATTTTTCTTAATGATATTAAATATTAATTAACAAATTACTTTATGTGTATATGGGTACTACGTATAGGCAACACAAATTGTTTTAGTTATTTTAAATAATTTGTGTATTGTATGGGCTAATGTTATATTAGGGAAAATTAGGTGTTGTTATCTTAAATGTTAACCCCACTGTTCCCAGACAGTTTTTTGCACAATGGAGAAGGTGGGCATTTAATGTGTTTATGATATATAGTGTTAAGCGAGCATTTTTTAAAAGGGCGCCTTAGAAAATATCTTGCTTTAATTTAGCCTCGTGCTAAGGGGAAATAGTAAATTAATTAGGAAACCTATACCAATCATTGCTTAAATTTGCTGTGGTATCTTCTGGTAAAGGGACTTTTTCTCCGTGTATACGGACTTGATTCTCCTGAATATTGTACTTTTTTTCGTGCGCATAGTCTTAATGGTTTGCACTATGCCCGGTCATGTTTAGAAATCCATTACGGTTTTTCTAGTGGCTTTCTGAGAAAAACTAGGAGAAGGACGTATCAACGCAATGAAAGGGATGATATTTCTAATACATTAAAAACTTTACACAAAACACAGTTAAGAAAGAAAATTTTTGATTTCACGTTCAGGGCTTTTACAATTTTTTTCTGGTGAGTCCTGCTAAGACGAAATAGGTATAAACGAATTGTAGAGGCACTATACGTGAAATCAAATCTGAACTGTCTTTTATATATCTTTGTTTACTCGTTTTGAATATTCGTAAAAAAGTAAAAGAAATGACAGGTAGACACAAAAAGAGACAGGCAACAATATTAAAAAATGATAATAACGGAATAATTATGGGTACAAAAGACAAACAAACTAGAGAGACGGAAAGAATACATACAAACTCTTTTTAACGACGATAGACCTTGTTCTCCACCATCCACAGATTAGTGAATAAATGAAAAAAGGCCCAGAAATAACCAAAGAAGAAATGAACGACGCAGGAAAATCTCAGAAAGATGGAAAAGCCACCGGTCCAGACAATATTAATGTCGCAATACTAAAAACGTAAAAGCCTAGACTTAATAACAGCACTATTCAATAAGATATATGACACAGGTAAAATACCAACAGACTGGCTAAAATCAACATTCATAGCATTACCAAAAAAATCTAATTCCTCACATTGCGATGATTATCGAATATTAAGCTTGATGTCTCATGTCCTTAAAACTTTTCTCAGAATTATTTATACACGAATTTACAAGAAGTGCGAGTTCCAGATGAGATGACACTCAATTCGGATTTAGAAACGGATTGGGAACACGAGAGGCTCTTTTTGCTTTAAATGTGTTAACTCAACGATGCAGAGACGTAAATGTAGATGTATATGCATGTTTTATTGACTATTGAAAAGCATTTGACTGCGTTAACCATCAAAAGATGATCGAAATTTTGAGAACAACTGGAGTTGACGAACAAGACTGGCGAATTATCTCAAAACTATACTGGCAGCAAACGGCAATAATTGAAATATAGCACACAACATCCAAGATATACAAATTCGACGAGTAGTGAGACAGGGTCGCGTCTTATCACCGATACTGTTTAATTTGTATTCGGAGTCTATATTCACAGAGGCATTAGACGAGGTCCAAGGCGGAATTAAGATTAACGGAATCAGCATAGATAACATCAGATATTCTGATGATATCATCTTAATGGAAGCAACGCACAAAAACTACAAAATTTAATAAATGCGGTAGTTTATCACAGCGAACTGTTCGGTTTACATCTATCTAAACGTTTCCAAAACTAAAACTTTAGTATTTTCAAAGACACCAATAAACGTACATGTGTATGCCAAGGGTCAAATAATAGAACAGGTAAATTCCATAAAATATTTGGGAGCAAATATCAATAGTCAGTGTAATTCAAAAATAAAAATCCTATCAAGAATCGAACAAGCAAGGAAAGCATTCATTTGTCTAGAATGGCAAAGATTTGTTTGTCTACTAAAAATGTCTTGATGGCCCCCTAGATGATTCCTTTTTATATTTTATATTATTTGTTAGTTTTATATTGGGGATAGGATTGTGTATTTGTCTAATTAGAGAATCTATTGCAACTGGCTGAATGACTAATGTCTATGCCATTAAAAAAACTTTGTGGCTCGTTTTAATTCTTGTCAGTTCTGAAAATAAAATATTCTTAGCTGAGAAGTAGTCCAAAGCAACGTCAACAAGGAAACAGATGGGACATTTCAAGGCTCGATTTACCTGATAATGAAAGCCAATGTCAGGCACTAATCCAAAACAAATTGCAGGCACTAGAAAAAGAAGAAACATCAACGCCAGAATTGACCATAGACCAGAAATGGCAAAATATAACGAACACCATAGAAAATGCCGCAGCGGAAACTATAAGAAAAGAAAGAAATAACAAGAAGAAAAACCAGTGGTTTGACCAGAAGTGCGAACAAACCTTGCATCAGAAAGCAATCAAGAGGCTAGAGTTACTTACACGCTCTACAGATGAGAACAGGGAAGACTACAACAGAGTAAGGACTCAAACGAGGAGACTTTTGAGGAGAAAAAAGAAACAGTACCTAGAAGTGCAAATACAGCAACTGGAGGAGGAACATAGAACCGGTCAGTCTAGACAGTTTTATAAGGACCTAAAAACAATAAAGGGCAACACGACCAACAGCCCGAGATTTATAAAAGAGATGCAGGACAATTGCTCACAGACGACGAGGAGATAATGCCGCCAATGGAGAAAGTATTTTGAGCAACTCTTAAATACCGAAAAACCCATAACGACAGGGCAACAAAGACAGTACCACTTAGCCGAACCTGAAATACCGGGGCCCACACTAGCTGAAGTAAAGTCCGCAACAATTCCGTCCCTAAAAAACCATAAAGCCCCAGCCCAGACGGCATATTGGACGAACTACTAATAAAAGGGGGAGAAAAGCTCCAGCTTGAGATATATCATCTTATATGAGAAGTCTGGAAAAGAGAAGAAATACCGAAACACTGGCATGAAAGCCATATGGTACCTATTCTCAAGAAGGGAGACAAACAAATATGTCGGAACTATAGAGGAATATCGTTAATCAATACAACGTACAAAATTATATCCATAATACTATCTAGAAGGCTAACTCCATACGCAGAGGATATAATAGGCGATTACCAAAGCGGATTCAGACCGGGAAGGTCGACCATAGACCAGATATTCGTCCTACGCCAGGTATTAAAAAAAAAACCGGGAATTCAACCGCAGTGTACAACCAAATCTTCGTGGACTTTAAACAAGCTTACGATTCTGTTAGCACAGAAGCATTGTGGTAGACCATGGTAGAAATGGGAGTACCTGGAAAGCTGGTGCGATTAGCACAGATTCTAAGATCGAGCGACAAAATACTCCTGAACACCACATTCTGGGAAAGGCCCGATGGCAGAAGGTCAGTTGGTCGCCTAAGAAAGAGATGTAGGGACGCAGTAGCCAGTGATCTACGCAAAATGAGAATGCAGCAAACGAAAATAGCTGCTCAGGACCGACAACAATGGAGGAAAATAGTAAACGCGGCCAAGACTCACATAGAGTTGTAGAGCCAAATGATGATGATGATGCTGATGAGAAGTAGTCCGTTAGAACGGACTGGAACGCCTACTCTTACATCTGATTTTGGTCAAACGAACTCGTACCCACTCCGCTGCCTGACAGGTTTAGCTAGCCGAACATACACCTATGTCTCCCCTTCGTTTTGCTAGTAGCTTGCAGGGTAAGGGTAACAGCTTTAAACAAAATTAAAGCTATAAGCTATAAATTAAGCTAGATTTGTGGGTATTTATCATTATTGATTATTCAATATTCTATTGCCTCAGATATCAGAAGAACAAACGGGATTTGTTCCATGAAAAGGCACAAGAGGACACATCCTTAATGTCAGACAGCTAATCAAAAAAACTCGTAAATTCAATTCAAATTCTATTCTTATGTGCTTTGTGGTTTACACAAAGCCCTTCGATAAAGTCAAATAGCAGCAGCTATGGTCCATACTAGCGGAAATGGGAACACTCCACCACTTAATTTAACTAACACCTATTCCGATATGGTGATGACACTTTAATAATCGCGGCAAATTAAGAAGAAATGGAAGACGTAATGAGATGTCTGGAGGAGAAAAGCAAAACATATGGACTAAAGCTAAATAGGAGTAAGACAAAGATCATGATAGTAGACAGAGCTTGGAATAATCTTCAACACAAGAAATTGGGGGGATTTGAAGTAGTAAATAGTTTCATATACCCGGGGTCCCTAATAACAAATGACGGAGGATGTGACAGAGAGATACGTAGAAGGTTAACTAACGCTAGAACAGCTATGATGAAACTGGTAACAATTTGGAAAAATTCTAGCATAACCATACATACAAAACTAAGGCTGATAAGGGCACTCATTTTTCCCATAGCCACATATGCATCCGAAACGTGGACCTTAAAGAAAGCAGATAAAAATAAACTAGACGCTTTTGAAATGTGGGTATACCGCCGCATGTTAAGAATATTCTCGATTAATCATCGCACTGACGTATCGATATTAGAACAAATTAAAGTAAAGGATAGATTGCTTAAACAAATACAACAGAGATATTCTTAACACATTGCTAGAAGAACAGGTACGATGGAAAAACTGATAGTCAAGGGTAGAGTTGAAGAAAAGAGATCTAGGGAAAGATCTCTAAGCCGTTGGGTAGATCAAACAAAATATATATTAACCAAGGGTTACATGAAGCCGAACAACTAGCCCAGAACAAAGAAGGATGGAGGAAAATCTTAAAAAAAACTGTAAAGGCCTGATGGTGTCACTACATCCCAAAAGGGATTGGGACTGAGAAGAAGGATAATTATTGACTGTATCTATATGTTTTCTTCATGATGTTTTACATTTTTTTATGCCTATGTTTTGTAGTTTTTATTTGTTTGTTTTTGTTACCTTTTTATTTAAAAGCTAGACAACAAACCAGTCGCTAATGATTTTAGCAATTTTTTCTTATTATACCAATACCTCTGTTATTATTAGTTCAGTGTAAAATTCTCATATTTATTCTACTTGTGTTTTAAAACTATATTTTGTTCGAATTTAAGAAACTGTCACATTTTTAACCATTCCTTTTTTGAAAGCACAAAACACTTGTAATAGAGCATATGAAATTCTCATATTTTTTAAATTTTAAGCGTGTTCTTCCAAAACTTTTAATATATTTTTTAATAATCGTATATCCGGTCCCGCAGCTACCCAACTATTCGGTGAATTTCTCGCTTAGGAATCGTCGGTGACGTAGCAGAGTAGAAAGAAGCAAGCAAACGGCCGCTGGCACAGCGTTAGCGAGGTTAAGGGATGAAGTTTTGATGGGATGAAGCAGGCAAGTTAGAGAAAGGAACAGGGGAGAATAATCGATGATAATGTCGGCGGTGAGATGAGTTACTATCGTATTTTGCTGAAATAATTGAAGTAATATTCACATCAATGAGGTATTTCTCCATAATAAAATATGAGACTGTGATATTACTTACATAATATTGGATCCATGGATTTATTTCCACATTAGCCGATGTTTGCACAGAAGATTTATTATTTATAGTAAAAGATTAATGTTCTATATGGGCAATATTGGCTGTCACCAAACGTAATATAATGTATGATTTTAAAGCCATTGTATTGTTGCATTTTAATGGTGATTACTCTCTTAAATGAGAATTTAACAAAACTTTAGTTAAAAGTACGTTTATTCTGACGTTTTGATTTCCACTTCGACTTACTTCGACGTTCACCCTGTCAACCATCAGTATGAATTAAAAAGACAAATATATGGCATCCGAGCACAAATTCGTCAACCTGCTGTATATTAATCGGTAGCAGTAGATCATTGAAGTCATTTCAGCATTTCTGCTTCGTCAGACACTTGGGACTGATACAAAATCACACGCACTCAACAGCACAAAAAAAATTATAAAAAAGTGAAAAAGAAAATTAGCATTAGATGACCATTGAAGAGAAAGCGATGGAAAAAAAAGACAGCTCGATTTTCTTGATTTCTGTGTTACAGTTGCATGTTATGACATAGATTATAATGTCCTTTCCTTTCCTTTTTAGACTACAAGCCCATGGGACTTTTTTAATAGGTCATTGGACCCAGCATACATCACAAAAAATTCATAATACAATATATAATAACACCTTTAGAAACTATGCTGCCAATTCTTCTCGGTACACAAAGCAGGTGGGTTCAAATTAAGAGTTGCGCCTTACATTTTTCACCCCTGTCCCAGATAAAAAGTACGGCATTGCAAAAGAATTAATCCATTTACAAATTTGAAATTTTTTGTATGAATGCTATACTGTGTCAGATTACTGAAAATGGGGAAAAGTTTTTCCGAAAATAAAAAATTTCCCCGGCATCAGGTGGCAAATCAATATTTTTGTATTATCCACCTAAGTTTAGTTATGGCTTACAAAAATGTTTGGCTAAAAAAGCTACCTCTTTAAGTGGTAAGTTTTTATTACCTGTGACTCACATGTACCAATAAGAATTGACGACATAGCTTGTAAAATTGTTATTTCATATTGTAGTATTGTTTTGTTTGCGTTTTATTCTGAACCATATGACCCATTATAAATCTCCCATGGGCTTGTAGATTATGTGGAGAGATAAGTTTATTCTTTTATAAAAAATGCTTGCCTAGGTACGGTTTCACCATATACACAATCTGAAAGAATTAAGATTATTCTTGTATATTAGAATATAATTCTAATTAAGTCTGATTAATTATCACCTGTAAAATTTTAGTTGTAAGCTTTAGCGTAGTATTTAACAAGTTAATACCTCTGTAGTTTTCTGGCTGTTTTTATCTCCTTTTTTGAGAAGTAGAATTAATTCGCTCGATTTCTATTTTACCGGTATTTTATTGGATTGTATTAATTATTGTTGTTAATTGTTCTGTCATTGCTGCTCTACAATAACTCAGTAATTCGTTTGGCATCCCGTCGTTACCTGCTGCTTTTCTGTTGTTCAGGTTTTCCTACTGTACATTTATATTAAGGCTGTTTTATCGGTGCATCAAAACCTAGGGACAGTGTTTTCTCTGTCATTTATTGACAAAATGTCTTGAAATTTGGACACGTTATTCGAAATTATGTTGCCTTTAAACTGATGGTTTTACTTTTTTTATTTTTTTGAAACTTCTGTTGAAAAATTGGAATATACTGTTTAACGTTCTATTATAACCAAACTTTTTACGCCCATCACTCGAAAGAGTTTTTTTTTCTGTAATCGTTGATTTTTGTTTCACCTTTCTGTGTCCAGTAGTAATCGAGAAAAGCGTGTTCCAACTTTAAAGAAAATTGCTAAAAAATACTGAAATCTAATAGTGAAACGTGTTACTCATCATTGGGCTTAGTTTCATCGTTATCGCCTTCGTGACGTCAAATCTCATGAACGTACGGTCAGTTAGTTCGTGTTAAAACTAATTTGAATGGAGAATAATGTATTTGTTGTCATTAAATTACCCGTCGGCCGGCTGCACTGAGTAAAGATGGTCTCGCGTAAGCAGTGTAGAAAAGTAAGTGATACGCCCATTTCAAATCGCAGTTGGCTTGAACTGCTAAAACAGCCTTAAGTTCTTGATTTGTGCTAATTTCTGGTGTTTCCGGTTTTAGCGTCCTTTGTTCTTCCTCTGCATAGAGTTTTTTTAGGTAGTCAATCCACGTATCATTTCTATGTGTTTTTGTTCTATTAGTTCCTTTGCCTCCGTTCATTGACCTCTTATGAAGGGCATATTTCCTTTTGCAAATCGTAAAAATCATGTTCCATTTTCTTACAAGCTAAGTAATAATTGTACAGGACAAAATAAATGTTTATTGTTTTGCTTTTTTACAACCTTTAAACAATAATGACAATTGAAGAAATAACTCTTAATAAAACTTTTGGTTGTGGATCAAATGCAAGACTGAGGTATTGCGATGCATGTTCTAGATGTTCTAAATGTTCTAAATGTTCTAAATGTTTTAGAAGCAGAGATAAACAGGAATTTTACAACAAACACAGACTATAAAAAAGTAATTTGGAACGAAATTTGTATGGTCAAAATTAAGCTAAAATGTATACTGTTATTTATAAAAACTTACACGCCGATAATGAATTTATAATGAACGATATCAGATACAAGACCAGAGGTCGCCCCATTATTCCTCAACTAAAAAATCTTACAGTACCGTTCCAAAGAGAGCTAAAAAAGATTTAGTAGAACTTTGTGTCACCAATGTAATTACTAAACAATAATGTGTTTTTTTAAAATGACAACTAGACACCTAAATATGAAGACAAAAACACAGATTTATAAAACATTAGTGCGAAGTATTATGACATATGGGGCTGAAAATTGGATTACAAACAAGAAAAACAGTAGTAAGATAGTAGCAACAGAGATGGAATGCCTGCGAAGATGCTACAGAGTAACAAGAATGGATAGGAGAAGTAAAGACGAAATAAAGCAAAGAACATCAATAGAAACAGACATACATACTAACAAATATAGAACAAAAAAGACTAAGGTGGTATTGACATGTAAGAAGAACTAGTGACAGCAGATGGATAAAGAGAATAACCGAATGGAGCCCCATAGGAAGGAGGAAAAGAGGACGACCCCGAAAATCTTGGTGGAACGAAGTAGACGACGCCATGAGTAAGAAAGGCCTAAACGATGAAGAATGGAACAACAGACAGAGATGGAAACGGTTGAGCTAGGGAAGGCAGTGGATACTGTAGAATCCCTGAATTTATATATATAATATGTCAAATAATCTTTCCCCACTTACACTTTCCCCACCTGTTGTTGAAATGCCACAATGGCGACTGGCAATTAATATCGATTACACCGTGTGAATTTTTGATTTTATGACAACACTGTTAGCTGTAATTACTATCGATATGTTATTACTGTTCATGTAAGTTACATTTTACATTATTATCTCCTTTTACTCAACATGGGAGGTCACTTTTTGGCCTTCTCTTTTAATTTAAAGAGCTTCAGAAATCCTTCTAAAAAATTGTTAATCTTGCAGATTTGAAGTGATGCTGTTTTGTAAGTACAAAACGAAACGTTTCCGCTAATATATGGAATAGTAAACATTTAGCTTGTTTCTTTTCTCCTATTATCTGACTGAGATCTTTAAGAGTTACTGTGTGAAAGGGATTTCACACTGTAACTCTTTCCAGTGTTTTATTACTGGTTCTTTGGAGGATGCAAAGATGGGAATCAAAGTGAATGGAGTATTGATTAACAACATACGATATGCTGATGATGGTGTCTTAATTTGTATAACTTGTCACTATAATCGGAGAATACAGTAAGCGAATGGGATTAGAGATTAATACCAAAAAAACCAAATTTATGATCATTTCCAGAAACTTGGATGCACTTGAAAACTCCACCATAACACTGAATAATAAGTCCATTGAAAGAGTGAGTAAATTTAAGTACCGGGGATCGTGGCTTTTTGAAGACTGAGCATCGGACAGGGAAGTAAAATGTCGCATTGAGCAAGCTCGACAAGCTTTCGTAAAATTCAAGAAGGTACTAACTTGTTCAGAATTCGATCTTCAACTGAGACTAAGGTTTACTAAGTGCTACGTGTGGTCAGTGCTGCTATATAGAGTAGAGGGCTGGACACTCAAAACGAGGGATATAAACAGATTAGAAGCTTTCAAATGTGGCTCTATCGCCGTATCCTAAAAATACCATGGACAGCGAAAATCACAAATATCATCATCATAACTGGCTCGACAATCCGTTGTGGATCTTGGCCTGCTCACAAAGAAGTCGCCACTCCTGTCGATTCCTGGCAACTTCCCTCCATCTTCTAACCCCTAGAATCTGTAGGTCTTCTTCCACATCATCAATCCATCTCATTCGTGGTCGTCCTCTGCTTCTTGTGCCCTCTGGTTGTGAAAATGTTGTAAAAGATGTGAAATCACAAATATAGATGTCCTTAAAATAATAAACCAAGAACGCCAACTTTTCGAAGCCATCAAGAAAAGGAAAACGGCGTATCTAGGTCACATCATGCGAAATAAAAAATACCAGTTCCTCCAACTTATAATCGAGGGTAAAATTGAAGGCAAGAAATGGCAATGGGACGCAAGAAAATGTACTGGCTCCGAAACATAAGGCAATGGACAGGGATTAACGACATACAATCTCTGATACATTGAGAATTAATGGAAAATGTGATCGCTATTAAATCTTTCTATTAAACTCTGTATTCAGTTTCTCGTATATGTTAACATATTTGAGGTGTATCAAGTTCTCTATTTTTGATACAGGATTTATGTTCGCTTATTCTTACTTTTAATGGTCGTGAGGTTTCACCTATAAATATAAATTTACAAATATATATATATATATATATATATATATATATATATATATATATATATATATATATATATATATATATATTACAAATAAACTAGTTTTTTAAAGAAGAATTTTCGCTTATTCTTAACAAAAATAGTAAATTACTTAATTCGTAAAAAATAGCTTTAAAACAATATTAAGAAATATTTCCTCGTATACTATTAATAAAATAAGAATGAGATAAGTTAGTTAGAATGAGGTATAGTCTCTCTCAATAATTTCCAAATGTAAAGCACTTGTCAAAATACATTATAAAATATTTATCTAGCTTCACTTGAACTGAAAATCAAAACTTGAATAAATATTTATGTTTTGTTTTCGAAATATATTTAAAAACTAAGATTCTATAAATATTTATTTTCTTAACTATTTTCAAAAGAAAACAAAATAAGTAATCTGTTTTTAATTATGTCTCATATACACAAAACAAACAAGTAAATATTTTTTTATAGTAATTTAGGTGAAGCAGTGTAAATTTTCTCTTTCAATGTATAGAAGTCAGCATTTGCAATTAAATGTAACTGTCAACACAAAGACAAGTTCCACAAATAACAAATTGCGTAAATTGTAACAGCAACTTTAGACGGAATTAACAATTTAAAGCATCGTTAACTAAACAAATGAAGTATTCAAAACAGCAACGTGTTTGCCAAAATTTGTAGCACTCTATTTATTCTAATCGATCTAAAGCAAACATTTATAAAATGAATTCTGATGGTATTATTTATGTAGAGAAATGTATAGAAGCATAGTAGGTTGTTTTAGAAGTATAAAAATTTAAATAACGAGTGAAAATTCCTTAGGGGATGTTTAGGAATTTATAGGAATGTACTGGGAGTTTGATAACAACATATTTAGGATACATTATGATGTTTTAATATGATGTATTGTCTTTTCAGACGTAGACTAAACAAAGTTTTTGACATAACTATATCATAAGACATAAACTAATTCGAACACTATTCCAAAAGCTGCAAAACTGTTTTCTAAACACCTTTCAATATACAGTTACAATTAAGTGTACATTAAAGTCTTGAGTTCCACATACTACGATAGCCCGGTCAAAATAGTCATACAAATTTAAAACAAATTTGCATAGAACTTAAAATTGGTATTAATGTTCGAAGTATCATTATAAATGAAATGTGAAAAGTCTCCATGAATCCAATGTATACAAGAAAAATAAAGTCAAAGGTGCCTAATATTTCATAATATTCTTACTTTTCTACTCTAGCTGTGAGGTATTGCAATTTTTAAGTACGTTTTTGTTAACATGGTTTCTTCGGTAGGTCCATAACAAACGGTACTATGAAAATTACGAAAGCGGTATGGATTATAAGGAAAAATAATTTCTTGTTGTTTTTAGCTAGCTGTGAGGTATTGCAATTTTTAAGTACGTTTTTGTTAACATGGTTTCTTCGGTAGGTCCATAACAAACGGTACTATGAAAATTACGAAAGCGGTATGGATTATAAGGAAAAATAATTTCTTGTTGTTTTTCTTCTTTTCCTGCTAAGTACAAGTAAATTGTCCTAGTAGGGACTTATCAGATGTCTTCTGGCTGGTATCTAATGTGATTTAAAATTAAAACAGGACTGAACTTGACAATTGATACATGTTTATAAGCGATATACCTTTAAAGAGACTAAACGCTATTAATACATAGAACTTACATAAAATTTAATTTATTTTTACTTTAACACTTAAACCATACATATAATATTATTATTTGAACATCATCATTATCATCATTTTTAGTGTATTTTACCGATTATGGTGCAACTTCCCTTACATAGTCGTTCTCCATTTCTGCCAACGATTGTCTAATACTCGCTTTTTCGTGCCATGCTGTATCGGCTTGTTTCCTTCTGTCATAGTACCGTCTTAAATTTGGACGTCTTCTTAGCCTCTTGATGCCTCTTGGATACCACAGTGTAATTCTAGTGGACCATATATTGCCTTCTCGGTTAATATCCCGCCCACTGCCATTTTAAAAATTTATTTCTGTGGATTACATCCATGACTTTGGTTTTTGTCTGATCCATTCTACTCTTTTTCGATGATCTCTCTTTGTTATACCAGTAGATAGGTAGCCACTTCACCCCACTTTTTTCCCCAGATTCTGGGGAAAAACCGTTCGCGCCTTATGGAGAATATGGTAAATTTCCCCAGACCCCTGACCCAGATTTCCCCAGATGTCACCTAACCTAACCTAACCTAACCTAACCGCAACGTGAATATAGCGTCAATTCTTCTTCTTTTACGTGATGTCTTCTTTTACGTGTTCTTTTATGTGATGTGTGGCAGCCGTAGCTCAGTGGCTATGTTACTGGCTTAACAAGCTGGAGGGCCTGGGTTCGAATCCCGGCACCGACAAAAATTTTAAAATTTCTAATTTAACTGAGCTGCCACCGTGCTTCGGAGGGCACGTAAAGCCGTCGGTCCCGGCTACGAAAGTAGTCGTTAGGTCATGTTAGGGGCGCTTGCGCGACCTGAAAACCCTAACACTAGACCTTAGCCAGAAGGTTACACGAACTTTACTTTACGTGATGTCAATTCTTCTTCTTTTACGTGAAGATAGCGTCAATTCTTCTTCTTTTACGGGACGTCAAAGACATCGACACTTTGGTGTAAATTCATTAGTTACTATGTTGTATAGCGTTCAAATGAGATATTGGGGGTTAATAACTCTAGGTTATCTTTAAAAATAGGAAATTCTCTGACTCCTGTTTAGAGACAGGCTATCGAAAAACAAACTTAAAACTAAATCGAAGAAGGCGCGAACGGTTTTTCCCCAGAATCTGGGGAAAAAGTGGGGTGAAGTGGCTACCTATTTACTTTTACCTAGCATGTATTGCTCCATGGACCTTTGGATGACCTTGAGTTTTACTCTAATATCTCTTTCTTTACTGTCCAAGTTTTGCAGGCGTATGCCATTATTAGTAGTATACACTGATCAAATGTATATTCAGATGAAGTGGCATCTTCGATTTAAATATAAATGCATTTCTACCAAAATATGCCCAAGCCAGTTTCATTCTTATTGTTGATTTCTGGCAGTAAGAAGTCAGATTTCTGTAATAATTGTCCCAGGTATACATACTCGCCTACTGTCTCAAGTGCAGTGTTGTTTATTATTACCTCTTGGCATTCACTAGCTCGTTGTACATGGTTTTTATTTTTGTTAAGTTATATCGATGTTAAGTTATATCGTACCTACGGTTGCCTTCCATCGATATACCTTTTTTGGTTTTCTGTTTTGCAAGAAGTGCCATTACATTTTTACGTTTATTATTGACTCGCATTATCCTTTTCCATTTGTTTTAAACGTTTCAACGTTTAGCATTCCTTTTCCCAGGTAGCTGTAGCTTCCTCCGTGGTTATTGTTAGTTGTTGCCCTGGAAACCATCAGTGTCTTCTGTCTTCTAACTCTAATGTCACAAATTGGTAGCATTGCTCCTGTAGTGATCCTTTCCCAAGTTATTCATGCTCCTTTTCTAACTTGGCTGCACCGTACTGAAGACGACCAATAGTCAGAAATATGCAGTTGCCTTCCATCGATATACCTTTTTTGGTTTTCTGTTTTGCGAGACAAGCCATTACATTTTACTTGAAAATCACAATCTCTTGGGTTTTTTCCGTAGAGAAAAGAATTTCTTTTTTTTTTGGATTACACTGACTATTGATATTTGCTCTTAAAATATTTTATGGAATTTACCTGTTCTATTATTTGACCCTTGACATACACATGTACGTTTATTGGTGTCTTTGAAAATACTAAAGTTTTAGTTTTGGAAATGTTTAGATGTAAACCGAACATTTCGCTGTGGTGAACTACCGCATTTATTATATTTTGTAGTTCTTGTGCGTTGCTTGGTATTAAGACGGTATCATCAGCATATCTGATGTTGTCTATGCTGATTCCATTAATATTAATTCCGCGTTGGACCTCGTCTAATGCTTCTCTCAATATAGACTTCAAATACAAATTAAACAGTAGCGGTGATAAGACACAACCCTGTCTCACTCCTCGTCGGATTTGTATATCTTCGGATGGCTGGTACAGTCAAATATTGCATAGATCTAATCTTATTGATACAGTGGACATGTAATCCTATGATATCTTAGAGTTCATAGGTGCATGATCTCATTTTTGTGTTGTTTATGTTTTTTTCTGGCTAGTATGATTTATGTCTTATTTCAAGCGAGACAAATGACTGATTCTTGTGAATATGTGTAAGATGTCGCTTTAAACCGCTGTGTTCGCTCCCTCTTACACAGAGACAAATAATCTCATCTAACGCATCATCTATTCAGACAGTTTCAGATAAATGATGCATCTAATAAAATAGTATTGCTGTAAAATAGTAAGCTGTTCATAAAAGTTGCGTCCTTTTAGCCATTCTATCAAGGTGCTATCAAAACCATTCCTTAGCAGCAGTAAGTTCCAGGGAAACTGCCTTACTATACTAAAAGTTCTTCTAGAGAAACTAAGTTGAAGTTATTGAGACATATTAGAGATAAAGAAATCCGCGACAATGGCCTTGGTGCTGGTTCCCTCTACAGTTCTATTTAAGATTAAGAAAAGTTACGTATTACTGAGTCCTCTTCTGAGCCATCTCTTTTTGTCTTGTGTTCATCTTATTCATACGTGTTTGTATGAAGTCCTGTCACGAAAGACAGTGCGCCGATATCGTGATAAAGCTATAATCTGTAAGAGTACGTCAGCCCTCTGAAGCATCGCTTAGAAAATACTTTTCCCTATCTTTCACGCATAATTTGGGTGCGGTGATGGTAGACCTCAAAATTGGGGAGTGCACTAATCACAACAGAAATTTCACCATATGATCAGTCAATTGTGGTACTTCTGCCAAACGTTTTCTATCTACATGCGGACATAAACCTAGTCGAAGTTATTTTAGTTTTATCTGCTGTGGGCCTTAGCAATCCAGTATTTCCCAACTACTGTTCAGCAATGATTACATTGCTGTAAAGGACGTCTTCTTTTTCCAGTCTTTTTCCAGTAACGTGACACTGTTTGCACTATATTTTTTGTCTGTCATCGGACCTACCCAACCAAATATATTACTTCGCGTCTATTCCATTATATATTTTAGTTCCAAAGTTAAAAACTCGTTTGACTATTTTCATTGTATATTTTTATTAAACGCAACGTTCAGACATAAACATGGCTACGAATATATATAATTACATAATGCTAAAAGTCATTACCACGGTAAATCGTGTTATTAAAAATAATTTTTATAACCTTCTAAAAATAGCTGCAAGTTATTACTAATACGTAAAACATTACAATGTGGAGAGAGAACACGTCTGTTAAATGTTTTTCAATAGGTTTATTTTTAACACGGTTTTATGTTCCTATAGAATGCGAGTATGTGTTTGGTTAGTTCTTTTTATTCGAAGTCGTTCATACACCAGAAGTTGTTCGATTTACGATGTGAATAAAGAACTTGGAAATGAGTGTCTGCTGGCTTCAATTATTTATGTTGTCTGGTTCTTCCAATACTGTATAGATAATTATAATTGATATGTAAACTAAAAGGAATATATATATATATATATATATATATATATATATATATATATATATATATATATATATATATATATATATATATATATATATATATATTATCGGGATGTCATGAAATTTTTTTTATTTAATTTAATTTAACGTGCTTGTGACAGCTTCGGCCATTATCACGAGGCACCGTGGATACAATTATATAAAGATACAATTACATATTATATACTATTTTTTTTTTGAACCTATTCTCTATCCTTCCATTGTTGGATGTAGGTCTCCCCCAGTTCTCTCCATCTTTCCCTATCTTGAGCTGTTCTCTGCCATGTGGGACCTCCTTGTTACCTGATGTCATCTTTCCATCTCATCTGTGGTCTGCCTCTTAGTCTCTTTGCATTGTATGGACGCCACTTTCCGATGGCATTGTTCCATCGTCCGTCTTGGAGACGTTCATTGTGTCCAGCCCATTTCCATTTCAGTTTTGCTGCTTGTTCTATCGCATCTACTGTCTTTGTTCTGGTTCTGATCCATTGGTTACGTTTTCTATCTTTATGTGATATACCCAACATTTGTCTCTCCATCGCTCTTTGTGCCTTCCTTATCCTATCCAAATTGGCCTGTGTAAATGTCCATGTCTGTGCTCCGTAGGTGAGCACCGGTATTATACAGGAGTTATATACCTTGCTTCGTAAGTATAGAGGGATTGTTTGATTTTTTAGAACGTAAGAAAGTTTGCCGAACGCTGCCCATCCCATTCTTACTCGTCTCGATATTTCGGCTGTTTGATTTTCTCTGTTAGCTCTGATTGCTTGTCCTAGATAGATATACTCATTTACCTGTTCTATTTTTTTTGTTTGTATTTTTATTGCCTCTTGGTCTTCCATGTGTGTTATTACTTTTGATTTGTTGAAGTTAATTTTTAGGCCTTTTTGCAGTGATTTTTTATGAAGTTCATTCAGCATTAATTCTAGTTCTTGTCGTGCCGAGGAGATTGGGAGTATATCATCCGCATATCTAAGGTGATTTAGGTACTTTCCGTTAATACATATTCCTCTGTTTTCCCAATCTGTTGATTTTATTATATCTTCGAGGGTCAAGGTAAACAGTTTAGGTGAAATTATATCGCCTTGTCGGACTCCTCGTTTAACTTTTATATTATCCGTTATTAATTTGTCGTCCAGAATTACGGTCATGGTTGCGTTTTGGTAAATATTATGTATCAATTTTCGGTATCTTGAATCTATGCTACTAATAACCAGAGCTTCTTCCACCGCTCAGTGTTTAATGCTGTCGAAAACCTTTTCATAATCTACGAATGCTATGTACAGCGGAAGGTTGTATTCATTGGTTTTCTCAATTAAGATTTTAAGCGCATGTAGATGGTCGATTGTGCTGTGTCCTATCCTGAATCCGGCCTGTTCCACTGGTTGGTAGTTATCAAGTTTATAGGTTGGTCGGTTGTTTATTATTCTTGTGAAGGTTTTATATAGTTGTGACAAAAGGGAAATAGGACGGTAGTTGTTTAGGTCTGTTCGGTCTCCTTCCTTATGTATTAAGATTGTGTTGGCATTTCTCCATTGTTTAGGTATTTTACCTTCAAACAGACATTTGTTGAACAGTATTTTTAGCATTTTTTTTATCGTGTCTCCTCCTTCTTTTAGCAGTTCCGCCAGTATTTTGTTCTCACCGGCCGCTTTATTTCTGGTAATATCTCTGAGCCAACATTTTCTATTTTCCTCGAGAGATTCTGTTTGGATGATAGTGGTGGGTCATTTTTAGAACTGTATAGGTCTGTGTAATATCTTTCTGTGATTTTTACTATTTCTTCTAGATCTCTACCTTCATTGTTCTCAGCTTTAAGCATGATTAGTTTTCTTTTTCCTATATTTGTCTTCATTGTTTTTAAACTTTTGTTCTTCTCTATGATTTTCTTAATGCGATCTTCTTGGTTACCAGTTCGTCCAACTTATAATCGACGGTAAAATTGAAGGCAAGAGAGGAATGGGACGCAAGAAAATGTCCTGGCTCCGAAACATAAGGCAATGGACAGGGATTAACGACATACAATCTCTGATACATATTTCAAGAAATAGAGAATTAATGGAAAATGTGATCGCTAACATCCATTAGTGGATTTGCATCTGAAGAAGAAGAAGATCTTCTTGGTATTTCTTTAAATCTTCCTTTATCTGTTTTCTTATGGTTTTGTTCAGTTCGGTAAACTCCACTGTATTTCTTTTGTTATCATTCAGGAGTTGTCGTCGTTTTTTTAGCATATCTTGTGATTTAGTGGTGCTAATTTTTTGTTGTTTTCCCTTTTTTTAGCAATCTTCAGGCCTGCTTCTAGTAGTTCTGTTGTTATTTTATCGTTTAATTCGTCTAGTTGCAAACCCTTTAGCTGTGATATGTCACTTCTTTTTAGCTGGTTTATGTATTGCTCTTTGCGTTCTTTAAGAAGTTCTGTATCTATATATATACATATTATATACTATAGTTATATATTATTTACTAAGTTTTCTAGCTTTAGGAACTGGATGACTTGGCTCTGGTTCGATAATATATCTGTGATGTTGCCCTTTATGTCCCATGTGTTACTAAACTTAAGGGTATCTATTTCTTCCCCCATTACTTGTTGTTACTTGCTAGAATCCTCACATTTTATTGCACCTTCATAAGTTCAAATATTTCACAGTAATTTGTTACACCATAATAGTCAGGCTTAGAGAGTCTATTTCTGTTGGTAACTATCTGGTATTAATATTATCATCTTCAGCAGAACAGATTAAAATAAAAATCTTCATCATCATGATTTGTTGCTTGAGAACTACTACCTTGTGATACTTCTTAACTCTCTCACAGCAGTGTTTACAGCTTCAGTCCACAATTTTTGTGATACATTTTTGTTGATAAGCAGACCTCTTACTTTCAACAATTGTCCATAACTGCCTCTCACTGCGACCATTTTGTTGAGATGTATATGGAGCTGAATATTTATGTAATACACCATTTTTCCTAATAAAATCCTGAAAATCACTATTGATATATTTTCCTTTACCTTATCACCAGTTTGATTTTAGATCAGTATTTTAAAATCCTTAAACTTGTTGAGAACATCTAAGTTGTGTTTTAGAAAATAAACACTGCAATTACCACTACAATCATCTAAAACAGAACAAAATATTTTGATCCACTTCGAGAGGAAATGTTTACTGGTCCATATACATCTGTATGAATTATTTCACCTAATTTATCTGATCTGCTTCTTGTAAAACTTTTATGGGATTTTCTTGACTGCATGACCCAAACTGGCATGACTCACAGAAAAATTCTTCCTTGTCTTCAACTCTTATATTTTCTACTAAATCAGCTGTTTTCTTATTATACTGAAGTTAATAGGCCCCAGGTAATCATGCCATAACTTAATTGATGTTTTGCAAGCTAAATTACATTCTGCAATAGGCTTAAGTCTAAATTGCATGACCCACAGATTGTCTCTACGTACTCCAACACATGAAATGTTTCCATTTGGCTTTAGAAATTGAAACCTGTTTTTAAAAAAAGTGATAGGTAAAGTTTTTATCTATCATAGTTCGCACTAAAAATAAGCTGTGACTAAGTTCAGGAACACAGAGGACATTATTTATAGTACGATCATACCACTCTCTTTGGACAAAAGCCTGTATTTTAATGAAACCTTTACCTTTTACAGAAATCAACTTGTTGTTTGCTATTCCAATATACCTAGGTTCAGCTAGAGATTCTAATTTTAAAAACAACAATTTTTCACCAGTCATGTGTAGGCTTTCTCCTGAGTCACATATTTACTCACTTTTATTTACACTGAAGTTTGATGAGTACATGGAAGAAATATTACATATTTAAGCTAGATAACTTCCTGATGGCCTATTTCAATCTTTATTTTTGGAATCACGTATTCCCTTTCTACACTCTCTAACCCAATATCCGTTTCGTTTACAATAGTTACAAGTGGTAGTGTTTTTTAAGTCCTGTATATTTGTTTTCCTTTTACCGGTGGCTTTCACTTTACTTTTTAAAGCCTCTACTTGTAAAGCAAGACGGCATATTTCAGAGTTATCATTATTTATTCTAGTTTCTTCTTTAAGCTGCTAAAGTTTTTAAAAGTTTGCTGATTACTAGCTACAGTAACCAGGCAGTACGAAAGGCAATAAATCTAGGAGCTAGGAGATTAATTACTTTGGAACAAACAGCAGTATTACTAATAGTTTCTTTGACATATTTTAACTGTCTAACTAATAGCTTTATTGTTGATATATGCTCTGCAACCTTGGCATTCTCATTCATTTTATATTCATCAAACTTTTGCATTAGTAACTCTTCAGAGATTTCTGTCTCGGAAGTGATGCCGGCCTTACAGCGGTCATTCCGCTTCCGGATCGCTGGCTGACAGAGGAGGGTCTAGTTTAGCTTTAGTAGGTAGACGTTCGACGTAGACAAATTTTGAGAAAGTTAGTAAGATACAGTTAAAATGCAATAAATAATTGCTATATTAAAAGAATTTATTTTTTTATAGTTTATAAATTATTAAAAATAACTTAAAAATTCTTACAAAAAGTTATTGCAGATATATTAAAAATAACGTAGTAAATATGCGATTTCGATAAATTTCCTTTTATACGTCTCGAGCAATGCTGATAGAACTATTTCGCCAACATTTTGCCAACAAAGAATTCCCAGAGTTCTAACATATAGATATAAATTTCCTTGCGAGCTCCAGGTATTTTGAAACATATTTCCATCAATATTAATAACAGTGTTACGGTTGTTGCTTACCTAGAATCAGACTTTATATTCTCGAGTATTTTTGGTCGAATAAAGAGTTTCATGAGGCGTACAGGTTTTCTTTTCTTTACTAAGATTGTGATAGCTCCAGCGATCATCGAGAAAATTGAAAATGCTATCTGTAGAAGTTGAGTTGAAACGTTATCATTTTAGATTAAATTAAACTTCAAAATAGGTTTCTATCCAATAAGCTTTCAGTTTTATTCTACTTGCTAATTAGTTGATTTACTTGGGTTTACTGTGATTTAATAATATTAAATGGCTAAAAAGAATGAAAGATAATAAATAGATAGCAAGTATTATAAAATATTAAAATAAGTGTAATAAATAGTTTACTTGTAGTAGTTTTTGGACACTCTTTTATTGGGAATAAGCCAAAATTTAAGTTTAAACTAAGTTTATTATTGACGTTTTAACGTCCACTTCGAAAGTCGTTCTTAACCCGCCGTTACACGCGTCTTCTATTGTGACGTGGTTGCACGCGTATGAGCGTCACCCTCACCTACATCAATTCGACTTATTTCGAGGAAGAATGAATTTAAACATATGTAAAACTAAAATGGGTTATACTCGCATATCATAGAAAGTCTCATAAACCATTTTTTTTTATTAATTTAACAAAACAAAAGTCATAAAGTAATATAGATCAAAAGTATAAAAATGTCAAATACATAAAGCAAAAATAATACGATAATATACAAAAGAAATAATTAATAAACAAATGAAAAGTTTTAAAAATATTGCACAAATCTAAAAATAATAAATGCATCTACTCAGATTCTTCCTTTTCTATTTCCCAACAGGAAACCTTTCCTCCTCTATTTCATACCTAAATACGTAGGACTGCGTGATACACTAACGGGGAGACAAGGAATATAGTCCCCCTCGTCTTCAGAACTTACCGACATTTCACTATCCGTATTATAATTTTGTATCTTTACCTCATCAATTTCAGCAAGCCACTGAAGTAATTGACATTCTTTACGTGAATCCATTTTACTAAAAATGCAAATTAAAATTAACAAAGGGCTCCTAACAAGAGCGCCCATATAGAAATTTTTAGGGGGGGGGCAGACGTGTATTTTTGACAAAATGTTTGTCCATATATGTAGGTATAATACATATAAATATATAATATAATTTGTTATAATTGTATAATATTATAATTATTGCTCTTTCCCGAAAAGCTAGGAGGGCCACGGCCCCCCCTTGCCCATGGGTATGGGCGCCTATGGTTCCTAACCTAACCTAAACAATAATATTTTAATTAAACTTACCCAAATATTAAACAAAAACCTAAAAGTTTCTTTGAGATAACACAAATGTGATTTCACCGTGATTGCACGCACAGTGAGGAATACTCTTACCTGAAGAGCAATGTCACTTCTTTCAAGTATCAGAGCACACTGACTGCTTGAAATATTCTACAACTTTGTCATCCACTCTCATGAACGATGATAAAGGCAAGTCTCGGTGCTCAAGGTTATCGTATTATCCAAGACAATTTTATTGGTTATAAATAAATATGGTGAGGTATTCCCTCATAGCGCGTGTAACGGCGGGTTAAAATAAAAAACATTAGTAAATTAAACAAATTTTGTTTTATATTGCTTGGTGAAAAATTCTTCTGATAATTTAATTTTATCGACTCATTCATATTGACAACTCAGACATATATTATACATTTTAATGTAGACGACTTTAAAATGATATTGTCAATATTATTAAGTTGAGTCCCTGGACGACTTTATTGTAGGATAGTTCATTAGATTACAAGAAATCAACTTAAGAATGTCCGTCAAAAAAATCATAGCATGTGATTCGTCTTTAAAAAGTCAACCACAGGCAGTGATGACAGTAAAATTCTCCCATCGGTAATTCCATAGTAAATCATGAGGTAAAAACCAGGAAAACAACCTCATAATAATATCTCAACGTGGTAAGTATTTTCTTGCGTTTAGTTTACTCTCAATAAACACCTTCTTCTTCTTCTTCTAGTGCCGTCTTCACTAATAAAGGTTGACTATAACCATTGCAAATTCGTCTTTATCTTCTGCTTTTCTCGAGAGCGTCTCTGTGTTTAACCCGGTCCAGTCGCGAATATTTTTCAGCCAGGATATTTTTCGTCTACCAAGACCCATTTTTCTTTTAAATTTACCCTTTATCATCAGCTACAACAACTCGTACTTATCATTTTTAAGTATGTGCCCCAACTATGCTATCTTTTGTGTTCTCTGTCGCTTTCCATTCTGTGTAACACCATTTCGTTCGTAATATGATCGGTCAATGGTTTCTTCAAAATTCTCCTAAAAAGCCACATCTCAAAAGCTTCCAGTTTTCTCATTAAGTCAACACTAACAGACCAGGCTTTAACACAATAAAGAAGAATAAAGTGGATATAACATTTTACCATCCGATATCGGATTTGCAGGTTGAGTCTTTGGTTACTCAGAAATTTCTTCATCTTCAAAAAGGCTGCTCTTGATTGCTCTATTCTTGAATGAATTTCTGATTACGGATTCAGATCTTCCGTAATCCAGACTCCTAAGTATTTCATTTTGTCCACTTGCTCAATATCTTCATTTTTTTATCTGGATCCTTGTAATGACTTTGCCCCTCTTACTGATAACCATGGTTTTTGTTTTCTTTATGTTTATTGTTAAACCAAACTGTTCTCCAGTATTAAAAATTGTGTTTAGTAACGTCTGCAGGTATGTCTCACTTTCAGCGATAATGACTTTATCGTCAGCATAACGGATGCTATTTATATTTTCACCATTTATCTTGATCCCTTCTGTACAATTTTCAAGTGCTTGCGTAAATTACTCTTCGGAATATTTATTAAATAACAATGGCGAAAGTACATAGCCCTGTCTCACTCCTCTACTTATCTGTTGCGCCTTTGTGCTATTTCTATCGAATGTTATCACAGCCTCTTGGTTCCAATAGAGATTTGTCACTATGTTAATCTCATTTTTGTCGAGTATTTTTCTCTTTAGATATTCCATAAGAATATGTTATGTTTAACTTTGTCGAAAGCTTTCTCATAGTCTATAAGCGAAACGAAAAGATATTTTTGTTGGTCTCGATATTTTTGGGCAAGAGTTGTGAAACTATACAGAGCTTCCACTGTTTCGAAGCCGTTACGAAAGCCAAACTGTCTATTAATCATATTACTGTAACTCATAGCCTGCAAGGTATCTTGTAATTTATATTGAAGTCTCAATCTTTAATTCACGCTCCAGCAAATGTTTATGGGCCATGGCGGTGTGGCTCATTCTCAGACGAGGATGGTTTCCGCTTATTTGGGGTTGATTTCCAAGGTAATATAGAATGTTTTACTTCTCGTAGTTTGGATGTTTACTGATTCCACTTGGTCTGCCAATCATTAATTATTAAGTTCTTGATTATAGTTTTTATATCTAGATGTGGAATGCCTCTAATTTCTATAGCTTTCGGACTCGAGATTGCTAGTTTTTCCAAGGAATCTACTTCTTCATTACCAGCAATTCCGATATGGCAAGGAATCCATACAAAGTTGACATTTATGTTCATAGTTTGCAGTTGACTTATTGCTGATTTAATAAGTAGTAGACTTAGATGACTAGGATATGAGTTATTTAGGGTAATTACAGAACTTAGGGAATCCGTAATAATGACAGGGTTTGTGATACTATTTTCTACCACAAAATTTATTGCATTGAGAATAGCGGTTAAATCGGCTGTGTAAATGGATGTTAATTTAGGGAGTTTCATTAATATTTTTGTTTTATTAGAAATAAATGCCGCTCCCACTCCATCTATAGTTTTAGAGGATCGGTATATTTTATAAGATTATGGTTACTGTATGTCTTGAGTTCTTGGAGGACATATTGATATAATGCTTTGGGATGGTTATCTGCTTTTTTATATATGGAGAGTTTGGTATTGATAGATGGAATGGGAACAGTCCAAGGGGGAACAGTGTTAATATCTGGTATTCAATAGGTATCTGAAAATTTAAATTCAAGTTCGTTGAGATATCTATTTACCCTTTCATAAAAAGGAAGGTCAAGCCTAGCATGTGTTTAAAAAATATTGCTAAATATAACTAAATCGGTCTGAATTTACATAGTAATTAACAGTATTCATAGGATTTGCCTGTATTGATGCGGCATATGTTAGTAAAAGTTGTTTTCTTTGGAATTTCAGGGGGACTTCTCCAGCTTCACAGTGTAAACTTTCAGAATGGCTAGTATAAAAGGCACCTAGTATGGTCCGCAAAGCACTCATTTGTATTCGATCGAGTTGTTTTATGATAAATGGTTTTGCTAAATTATAAATAATACAAGCGTAATCGAGTTTGGACCTGATCAATGATTTGTACTTAAGGGTCAGTGTTTTACTATCTGCTTCCTACGTGTTCTTTGCAACAGTTTTTATAATGTTAAGTGCAGATTGACGCGTATTTTTTAGATCATGAATGTGGTGGTTCCAGGATAATCTGTTGTCAAATGTATAAAGCATTTTTTGTGTAAAAAAACCGTTCTTTTAGAAATATCACTTCGAGCGACGCGGCTACGCGCGGGAGTCAATTTTAAATAAAATTTATATCAGATCGACTTTAAAAATTTGACATCGTTTGATCAGAGTGTCCTATCGATAAAAATCAAAAAACGTTCGAAAGGTAAGGAGTGCGGGTTTCATGGTTTTTATTCTAATAATATATGTTTTATAGCAGGGATAACCAAATATGCGAAATCCATAGACGAATTATTTTAGCATGGGCAGCCTTTGGAAAACTGCGACACACCTTAGCGCCAACATACCAATTAGCATCAAGAGAAAAGTATTTGATCAATGCGTATTACCGGTTATGATAAATGGTGCAGAACCTGTGACTCTAACCAAGACAACGGCTTCGAAATTGAGAGTGACACAGAGACGAATGGAATGGTCTATGCTGGGAGTGACGTTGCGGAACCGAATACGAAACAAAGATCTGCGAAGAAGGACGAGTATTTCTGATGTTGTGGAAGCATAGCGGAACTGAAATGAAACTGGGCAGTCCATGTGGCAAGAATGCATGACTTACTTGGAGGCGAAGGGCAGATAAACGTAGTAGAGGAAGACCACCTACACGCTGGGCTGACATCAGGCGTATCACCAAAAATTGGCAACAAAGAGCACAAAACCGTAAAGAAAGGAGGAGTTTAAAGGAGGCCTATGTCTAGCAATATACGTGGTAAATGAAGGATGGGTGATAATGATGACTTTTCCATGTATTTGGTTACTTCTTTCGAGTAACTTGGATTGATAAATCTACAAGGAAAGATCGAAGGTAGGAGAGGAGCCGGCCGCAAACAATTATCCTGGTTAAGGAATATTAAAGAATGGACAGGAATACACAATACAGGCGAGCTGTGTCACGCCGCCAAGAACAGAATTCTAGTAATGAGTCGCCTACGCACTTTGGTGTATGGCATGTTAAGAAGAAGAAGGATTGATAAACTAAAAATCGATAAAAACTGATTTGGTCAGTTTTTGCAGTATACCCACGATGTATTCTTGAATTATGTCACGAGTACAATATAGGAAAATGAATGTATTAGGGTGCAACAAATTTAAGTTTGGGAATGTGACGTAGTGTTTAACGCAGGTGGGCGGACTGTTTCTACCAGTGGCGGGCGGAAACAGGTAAATTTAAAATAATTTTTCACAAGTATATCCAATTAAGTTAACAATGAATTTGTTAATTTTTATTTTCATAGTTCTTAATCATTATGAAGTTTATAGTCAGTTGCACTCGAAAAATAATGAGTAAAATATTAGGAGTACTTTAATAAATAACAAATTCCTAAATACTTACAATTTATTAACATTACCCTGAAGGAACTGTTTTAATAATACAAAAAAATAAGTATTTTATTTTAACTAATTAAGTAATATATTTATTTGTCTAAAGATATCTATTTCTGAATTTGAATTACAATCTTCATCCTCAAAAAAGCTTTCTCCGGATAAACCAGTATTAACAACAAATTGCGTAAGTGGTACAGCGTAGTTTCTAACAAATGTTCTTTTTCAATTAAACTATTTTTATAATTTTGCCCGTGTTTACATATATTAATCCACTCCTCTAATAACACTTCTTCTGAAAATTTAGTTTTTGCTATATTTTCAAATCATTTATATTAAATGTTGTATTATCAGTTGTCACTCTACCTTTTATCAAAGATTATATTTTTTCGATAGGGTTTAACTCCGGAGGATAGGGAAGCAAGTGAAGACCTTGATGTCCATAATGTTTAAGCTCAAAATGTAATACATATACAGATGGAAAAAATGCCATAAATTTATCGTAAAAATTATTTTAGAGGATTTGTTGGTAAATTAAAATAAAAATAATCATTGTATATTTTTTCTGAACGATCTTTAACTTGTTATTAGTTTCGTAGACAGTCGTTAATAAGCTTTTTATGAAATTTTTGTCAAAAATAGAATTTAATTTATGGCTTACATTACTGTTATTGTTATAACAATTGACTTTTTAATTATAAACATGCACCTGATTTAAAAATTCACACGCATATTAACGCACACAGCGTTAGGTACAAATCCAGTCTCTTCTCCAGCCTGAACAATAATCAGTCTTTTGCCCTTAGAAATCGGTTTCTTTACTGTTTTTCCACTTTGATCTGCCCAGTGATATGGTGCAGTATGGCTGATGTGTACCTATATGTCTTTCATTGGTATAAATTATGGTTCTACCCTCAGATCAAAATTGAATTAGCTGCTTTAAATATTGTATTCGTTTTGAACGAATATCGTAACTTTTCATTAGGACACTCCTATTGTCTTCGGATTTTCTCATTGTCTTTGGATTTTCGCCACCTACAGTTTGTTGGAGATGATTTGAAGAGTATCTGTTCAAAAGAATGATGGTTTATTTGTTCCTATCTTTTTAGAAGCCATATTGTTAAGTAACTATTATTAATAATTATAATAAACACTATATAGATACCCAAAATGACTTAATAATACACTTATTACTACTACCAATATACTAAGCACTAATCTTAAAAAAAATTAATAAAATATCCAACATAATCAAATCAACATGTCAAACACTCGCTGCGAAACGTACTTCTCAAACTACGACACTGGCAAGCAGTACACTGGTCGTTTCCATGGTAACACTAGTAAACACGATTCACTGCGCATCGTCGAAATATGAGTCATATTCCCAAACTTAAGATTGTTGCAGTATACACAAAACTAAATTAAATTTAGTCACATAAAAAAATAATCTATTAATTTTACTCAACGTACTTGTTAGCAAAAGATATACATATTTAACGTATTGTACACTTTTAACCGAGAGTTCTAAGAATTAAAATTTAATCAAGCAACCCATACTTTTTAATGCCTTTTCCTGCTTAAATGTCAGGTAAAGGAAAAAGTTTCCACCCGATGAGCACCGTTTCATAAATTTTCAATTATTTGAATGACATTTTAAACAAAGCTTCTTAATATTTTAAACTTTTATGGGACAAAGAACAAAATTGTAACAGAAAATTATTTAAAAGATGATTAATAACGAATTGTACTTCGATGTACT
This sequence comes from Diabrotica undecimpunctata, assembly GCF_040954645.1. Lineage (NCBI taxonomy): Eukaryota > Metazoa > Arthropoda > Insecta > Coleoptera > Chrysomelidae > Diabrotica > Diabrotica undecimpunctata. The sequence goes on along the minus strand of NC_092807.1, from coordinate 37,586,965 downwards.
CCTCGAAGCTACTATATCTCCTCCTATATAAAATTTCACAAAATCAAACGATAGATTAAACACTGTCGGTCATGACTAAGGCCCAGTTTTTCAGTGAGAGGTTAAATTTTGGTTAGCTATCCCAGATTAAATTACACTAGCAATTACACAATTAACCGGTACTAGCTATGGAACAGCAAACAATGTATAGTTTATACAGTGATGAGTGTCTTACCACCCGGCTTTTTAATGTAAGAGATAGAAAACACAGTTACCTTGTGAAATAAAAAGAGATGAAACTCGTATAGGTGAGAAATAATCGGAAAAACCTATAATTTATATTAGATTACATTACCACTATCGATAGTCTCACACCTTTAGACGTTAGATTCGAGCTAAATCACCTCGGTCATAATTATTATTAGTAACGTCGAATGTGTGACGTATTTCCATTTTTTAATTTCGCATAAAGTAAAAACTGATTGACCACAATAAAGCAAAAATGTAAATAAAATAATTTAATTAATAGTGATTATTTAATCTAAAGTTTTAAATTATTAACCAAGAATAATTTCTACTATGATTTGAGGAGTTTCATACACTCTTGTCACGGAATAATTATAAATCCTTCGTGGATTAGTGGTAAGAATTCGACATTGCGATACAGACATCGCAGACGATTAGAGTTCAAAACCCACATGTGGTTTTCTTTTTTTTTTATTTTTAATAATTTGAAATAATGCAAAGATTGTTTTGCTTTGAATCACTAAACAAAACTAAACAAAAACTAAAGTTAAAACAAAAAATCTTATTGACAAAACAGTATCGTCGTACTTTCGAAAATAAAGTAAAAACTTTTAAAGAATGTTTAAATAAGTAAAAATTCTACAAAAATAAAAAAATATCCGTGGCCACTAATTAATCGATTACGAAAAGTCGCACTGAGATATTCACTGACGATGCGAGAATTATGTGCAGGACAACCATCGTGTTGAAACCATATGGAATCGAAAGGTATTGGTAAATTACAAAGGGTTGGGACAATTTCATTTTGCAGAAGTTCCAAGTATTTCCGCCCAGTCAACATACCGTCTATAAAAAATGGACCAATGACATGATTTCCTATTATGCCTCCCCAAACATTTACTTTTCGAAGCCGCTGGGTACGGGGGACATAAATCTGACGAGGATTTCCTCGAGATCAATACCTAGCATTGATTGAATTGTGACGGCCATGCAATGAAAACGTACATTCATCGGTGAACAAAACGTTCTCTAAAAAATGTTCATCTTGATGTGACATTTCCATTGCAGTTTGACAAAATTCTAAAGGTCTATATTGATCCCCAGGGAATTGTTCGTTGGATTTATGAAGTTTATAGGGACGGTATCGATGTCTTTACAAAATTTCACCTACTCTAAAACTTGGAATTCCACATTGTTCTCCGAGACAAGGTGTTGATTGGGTAGGATTTTGCCCAATACTTGCACAAATCAAAGTGCCCCTTAGTTCCAAATCTGGATTTACCTCCCTTCGTCTGCGAACTCCTCTTGGATCGAACACGGATCTATAAGTAAAAAAATTACGTATAATAGACTGAATTGTTGATCGTGCTGGAGCCGGCCTATTTGGAAACATATTAACAAATTGTTGTCTAATCATGCATGTCTGATAATCCATTCACATGCCAGACAACAATTTGCACTTTTTCCTCGACCGTTAAAATCCTTTTCACGAATTGTTTTTTCAATAAAAAGTTTCTGTTTACCGTAAAAAACACTTCTTGATGTGTCATTATTTGATAACTTGAAGGTTTGATGATTTGGTTAGCTATAAAGCAGGTAGCTGTTCGCGCGCATCCATTCCAATGTCGTCAATTGTTTTGAAAATCATTACCTGTACAGAGGAATTGATATTAACACTGAGAATTTAGTGATGGATTTGACATTAAACAGTCTTCAATGGATTATTTTCCATTCACAACTGAAGACTGTAAAACTGGAATTCAATTTGAAATATTTTGTATTTCTATTTTATAACATTGGAATAAGAATAAATTGTAAATAATGAGTTTTTCGAAAACTTGTTACCTAATATGTATCATATTTTCTATTATTTTTCATTGAGTAAAACAAAAATTTTACCCTTGGTGTGAATTGAACCCCAGTCTTCTTATCAATAGACAACGTCTCTAGCTATTACGCCAACTCCACATACAACAATTGTTTTCGGACTGAGCATACCTACCTTTAGTTTAGTCAAATATTTCAGTTGAGTTATTTTTACTATTAACTAACTTAAAGATTTATAATTTAAAATCGCTACTAATTAATGTTTTTTACTATAATATATCTTAATATATTTAATCATTTATTCTAACATCAGAAATTATTAAAATAAAATATTTTCGAGGTCATCCGAATAATTATGACTGAAGTCAAATAGACACGTCTAATAACTAGCCTTACCTCGTACTATCTCACAACTTAATCTGTCTTCTATCCTTTCCGCTATTTTGCCGGGTGGTAAGACACTCATTACTGTATAGTATATGTACTTTACCACGGGGCGTTAAGGTAGCGCATGCTTTTGCATAGCGAAGACCATTGTATTCTTGGTAGATCAGGAGCAAAGTAACTTGAGATTCCAACATGCATCTCTGGATGAATTCACACTGGAAATCTAAGTAGAGGGCATCTTTCAGCACCGGAAATTTACCTGAAATGTTGTTTATTCCTTGAAACGAGTCATGATCTCTGGTAATATGATGCGTACTACCCGCAGTTAGATGAGGTTGTCGGTATTAAAATCATCATCATCAACCTGTATGCGTCCACTGCTGGACATATGTCTCTCTTAACTCTTTCTATCTGTCTCTGTCTTGTGCGCATTGCATTCAGTTATTGCTAACACGCTTCAGGTCTTCAATTCATCTATTTGGTGGGAGTCGTCTGCTCCGTATTGCTTCTTGCCTTGGTCTCCACCGTAAAATACGTTTTGTCCATAAGTTGTCTGATAATCTGGCAACGTGTCCTACCCAATTCCATTTTAACGACGCGATTTTTTCGATGGAATCTGTTGTTTTTGTTCTACGACGTGTTTCTTCGTTTGGGATTCGGTCTTTCAGAGAGACACCCAACATCTGGCGCTCCATAGTCATCTGAGTCATGCGAATCTTATTAACTACCTTTTTTGTGAGTGTTAATGTTTTCACTCCATAAGTGAGTACAGAATATTGAAATAACTTCTCTTAAATATTTAATAAATGTTTATACAAAGTTACGAAGCTGCAACAAATAAGTCTTAAAAAATCTTTAGATAATTTATAAGCAGCTGCTTATTGGACTAATGAAGAAATAATTTTCTCATTAAATTCAGACTAGATATTAAATTATTATTAAAATATGAATAAATATCATTTGATAGTAAATTTAATGATTATATAAACTAAATAGGATGTTTCAAAAGAATAATTGTATTTATATGAAACTTTTTTGAAACAAGAAGTGTCATAAAAATTTAAACACATTATTTAATATTGTTACTTTGTAACTTGTGACTTTTCAATTTTGACATATATTCTGCAGATAATGTAATATAATGTAATTAATCCTTCTATAATATATCACGAAACTGTTTTACTGATGTGAGAAACACAGAACTACGAAAGGTCAAACAAATAAAATAAACAATTTACCAAACTGGAATGACATTTCAAATTGACGTTTTTAATATTTGATGATTCCATGGAACCTAAAACTATTATATTGTAAGAACGAATCTGTGGGGGGAAGTAGTGACGGTGTAAACCCCTGGGGAATTTTCACATGTTGAGCAACTAGCAGACCGTAAAGTAGTTGCCTGGATGAGCGCGTATTAAGGCCGTTAATAATAGACAATTTTTCCGCGCCTCATTCAACATGAGCCTCCATAGTGCAGCGTCTTACTGTGGCAGTTTAGGTTTTATACTGTACATTTATTTTTTATAATTGTACTATTTATTTTCAAGAATAAGCGGATTATTGTATATTATTTATTAAAGAATTTGGACTATACATGGATCAAATTAAATTTTAACTGATTAGGTGAAATGTTTCTACAAAGTAAGGGACTTGGGGTCACTTTGACCTAAAGAAAAAAATAATATTGTAAAAAATGTTTTAAGAAAAGAAAAAAATTGCAACATTTAAAGACTAAAACTAAGATATAATAAATATATTACTGTAAATATAGGTTTTTTAAAATTTATATTTTGAAAAGAAAGGTAAAAAAAACTATCTCAAACTGAAAAAATAACACATATTATATTTTAAATCACTGGGTAAGTAAAAAAATATTTAAACAAATCAAAAACAACACGGCAATGAAAAAAACTTATTGCAAACAACACACTTTAAAATAAAAAAGTGCAGTATGAAGTGTTATTTAAAAAATGGTATGTGATTCACGAGCCTATTTTGTTACATATGTATTTTTTAAGCATTTACCACAAACTGGCTTTTTGCATGAACTTCTGCAAATGGATGTCTCCTTGTTTTAACTTCTAGGACATAAATAGCACCTTTTGCGTTTATTTTGGGTGTTATCAATTTGACCAAGTGTGAGAGGGAGTGGTTCTTGAACGTCAGAAATTCTTCTAATTTTGTTCCTACTAACTTACCATTCATTCTTGGATTAGTCGCCGCAATAGGTGAGGTGAATTTGTCCCCCAACATTTTTATAAAATGAAAACGGAAAATTTTAGTTAATAGATTTCAAGATTCATAGATAACATAGATATTTGGTGCAATTATGTCCAACAGTGTAAAAAAATGGCTATCGGCCAACGAATTGTTCTTCTATATGACGAATTGTAATACTTTTGGTGCAATGTATATACTTTACTCTTGGTAGAATTGTAAAACAGTATAATCCCGCAGAGATAATTGGGCTAACTTAGAGGAATTAAATTTTTCCAAATTACGTTTATGAAGTGGGGTTCCACAATGCTGGTCAATAAAGTACTTTTTTCTACTTGAAATCTGAGAATTAAAAAAAAAATAATTAGAATTCTAAAACCGCTTTAGAATTTAGTTATGTTTGCTAACTTTGACAGCATTTCGAAAAGCAATGATCAACAAGAACCATGAGAGCCTGAAGTAAAATGGCAAATTTAGCTGCGAATATGGCATATTAATTAGTTTTTTCATTAATTTTTTTTATTCAGTCTTATTCAGTTTTATCAGAGTTTTTTCTATACGAGAAAAATGTTAATACTGAGAGAACTAAAAAAAATAAATATTGTTATAAATAAATACAGGCCTGTATCAAATTATTTAACTTAATAAATACTTTTATAAATATGCTGCCGTCGTCTGTACAACAATATGGAAATTTTAAGAACCCCTTCCATAAATAAAACATCAATCTTGATATAAAACCCGCTGTTTTATTTTTTTATTTGTGTTTCTACTTAATATTCATAATTAAAATTAATGGCAAAATGACAAAATAAAGGTGAAGAAATAAAGCCAAGGAGTAATCAGTCATGTTCTGCTTTTGAGTGTCTGATACGTAATAATATCTCGTGTTTAATGTAGTTTTCTAGCACTTCAATAAACCCTTGACAGCTCGATTAACATATTTCTTCAATCTATCATCGAAAAACGGGGGAATTTTTTGGAGAATATCGTTTGGTTCATTATTCAATAACAACTCTTTTTCAGTAGTACAAAAATATTTGTTGAAAATGATAAACACGTTTTTTCGTTTTTAATAATGATAGTCGATCATATATTTAGTACCTATGTCGAATATAACCAAAAGACATTTGTAAATTCATACCTTTTAGTAGTTCTTAACAAATTCAACTGGATTAATTTTTTTTATTTTTTTCAGGTAAGTCTACTAGTATTAAAATAATCATTATAAAAAGGTAAGATTTACTTTAAAACATTTTAAAAGATAGTGCTAAAACATATTTATGTAACATAACATAACATAAACATAAGTTCATTTTGTTATTCATACTGTAAAATTAAAAACATAAGTTTATAACAATATTTCAGTTTAAGTCCAAGTTCACATGGTAAAGGAGAGTACTTTTTGCAGAAAAATAATTCTAATTTTGTTTTGTTTCTAGTAAGTTGCTGGTCTAACTACATATTATGTTCTGGTAGAAGTGAAATTAATACCTTTAGATGGTACCTTTAGGTGATAATAAAACGTTAGTAAAAAAACCCAAATTAGACAGTTTACAAAATAGTCGCCTAATATTGGATAGGGTATCCGATATTAGGAAAATGCATATTTTATGTACCGGTGGTCCAATAAGCCGATCTCTCGGCTATATATCAGAAACTATTCATGTTATAACTTTAGGAGAAAAAATTCCTTAGTAAAAGTAGCCAAGAGAAATTGCTGGAAATAACTTTTAAGTTTCTGGGTTAACCGCTAGGGGGCGTAACCTGTGAAGAAAAATTTGAAAACCAGTTTTTTGTGAAATATGCCCAATTATACCAAGTGTTAAATAAGTAAACTAGAAAGAGGCCTTAATTCTGCACAAAGTTGTTCAAGTACTTTTTTTTTATTTTTTCAAATAAAGGGTGGGGGAGAGTGGGAAAGTATTTGTGGATAAATACATATAACTTTGGTTTGAATTAACCGATTTTAACGAAATTAGTGTCATTTGAAAGAGTGTGGATGATTTAATTTACATCTACTATAAAACAATTGCATTAAAGTTTAATTGTCATGGGTAGAGGGTACTTTCGATTAGAAAAAATTAAAATTTGTGTTTCTTTACAATGTTTAATAGAAACACCTATTTATTGTAAATTATATTGGAATTGGATCAAATTTATAATAAAATGGCGCAAACTGCATGTTGATAGCTTTTGTCGAACTCGACATATGAATAAAAACGCATAAACATAAGTAAGTATAGTATTGATTCACCCTTTATTATAACTTAAAATTAAATATGTGAATGATCATACAAATATCTCGATCATTAAAACTTAATGTCCAATTAAATGTTCAAATTGTTTTTTATCGTTGTCCACACAAAGATGTAATCTGTTGATATACTATTTATTGCGTTTATTATGCGCTGTTTCATGTCGTCTCGCGTGCTTGGCCGAGTTTGGTACGCTAAGTCCTTCAATCTTCTCCAAAGATAAAACTCCAGATATGTTAAGTCTGGAGATCTAGCTGGCCATGAAAATATACTTCCCATTCCAATCCATTTATTAGCATACAAATAATCTCTAACTCGTCTGGAAAAGTGCACAGGACACCCGTCATGTTGTAATATCATATCTCTTCTTGTTTGTAAGGAAACATCTTCCAATAAAACAAGCAACTGATTTTCCAGATAATCCAAATATGTTTCGCCATTTAAAGTTCTATCAAAGATATATAGACCTACGATCTTTCCATCAACTATACCACACCAAACATTAAGACTCTATCTACCTTAAACCTGCACCTCGTGTATCCAGTGCGGATTTTCTTCAGCCCAATAATGTATATTATGCAGATTAACACCACTCGCACTATTAAACGTAGCCTCGTGTGTCCACAAAATATTTGACATGATATGCGGTTGTTCTTCTAGCAGATCTAACATCCAATTGCAGTAATCCAGCCTTGCATCAAAATCTCTCTCATGTAAAGCTTGGTGGAGAACTACATGAGAAGGATGCAGTCTAAAAAACAGAACAACAAATATTGGTGAAAAAGAAACCACTATATTTACTAAAACTCAAAAAATCTTGAAAATTCCACAATTGTTTCACAAGATAAATCGTGCATAAGTATTTTTAAGAAACGGATAAAAGGATAAAAGTGCCATGTTGCCGTTTTTATCACAATATTAAAATAGCAGTTGAATCTAAAGTTTAAAGGGAATTCCAAGCTTCTGACCTAAAGGTTCACTTTATAATATGAAAAATCAACCTACAATGTTTTAAAATCCTTAGAACAGTAGTTTTGGGTATGTTTAATTCTATAGAGATTTGCCGACTACTTATATGTAGATTCTGTTGAATTAAAGCAAGAATATTGATTGAATTATCTTTGATTATACCTCTACTACGTCGTTTAAAACAAGGACGATGAAAACTACCAGTTTCTCTTAATTTTATTGCCTTTTTTTCAAATACTTCTTTGCCATAATGTCTCCTGTCAGGATATCTTACAGAATATATACGTGAGTCAATAGCAGCATTTTGGTGACATTCGAAATAAACTCCAATCATATCATACAATTCTGCATTTGATATACTCATCACAAATTATTAGTACTGATAATTAGTTACTAATATTACCAATATTAATATCTATTGAAAAAAGTGCAATCTTCAATTCGAATTATAATATAACACTTCATAACAATGTTTTGACTGCTGTCAATAAATAAACAATATGGACTTACCGTCAAATTCATTGTCGTAGCCTACTTAGTTTCGAAAACACTATTTTTAATCGTATGAAATAACAATGGTCGAAATAGGTATCAACATTAAGATTCTTCTGCTACAAAAAAATTTGAAAGTACCTACTGACTTAGTTTTTAATTTAATTTATAATAGAATAAGTGAGTCAATACTATAGTTACTTATGTTTATGCGTTTTTATTTATATCTCGAGTTCGACAAAAGCTATTAACATGCGGTTTACGCTATTTTGTTACGAATTTAATCCAGTTCAATTATAATTTACAATAAATAGGTGTTTCCATTAAACATTAAAAAAAAAACAAATTTTAATTTTTTCTATTCGAAAGTACCCTTTACCTATGACAATTAGAACTAAATGCAAACTTATTTTATAGTAGATGTAAATTAATTTGTCCACAATCTTTCTAATGACACTAATTTCGTTAAAATTGGTTGATCCATATAGATATTTATCCACAAATACTTTCGCACTCTCCCTCACCCTTTATTTGAAAAAATAAAAAAAAGTACTTGAACAACTTTGTGCATAATTTAGGCCTCTTTCTAGTTTACTTATTTAACACTTGGTATAATTGGGCATATTTCCCAAAAAACTGGTTTTCAAAGTTTTCTTCACAGGTTACGCTCCCTAGCGGTTAACCCAGAAACTTGAAAGTTATTTCCAGCGATTTCTCTTCGCCACTTTTACTAAGGAATTTTTTCTTCTAAAGTTATAACATAAATAGTTCCTGATATATAGCCGAGAGATCGGCTTATTGGACCACCCGATACATGTTCAATGTAAACAGTTTACTTATTTATTATTTTGGTGATTACAAAATATACCTTTTATTTCAGTATATGATATTTATTATTGTGAAAGGTACAAAAATAATTTAATACACAGTAAATAGTGACTATCCATCCATACAAAATTCGCAAATGCAATTATTGTTGCCTTAAGCTCCACCGCAATCTTTTTGACATCAGCTGTAGCATTTACAGAAGCGTATCCATTGTTGCCCAGCTTTGCTGGAAGAAAAAATTTTTAATCAGTAGATACATGTCGTATCTTCTTCTTCTTGATCCACGTCATCTTTAGAATCAACAAATGGTATTTCATGCTCAAACTGTAATGAATCTGAAAAAATGACTTCTCTTTTCCTTTTATTTTTTGGATTTAATTTTTTGCCAGCGTTTATGTTTTCTTTCGTTTTCTTTAATTCTCTGCATGTAGTAGAGTCAAAATTTACTACTTTCTTAACCCCACTTGCAGTTTTAGGCGATTGTGCTTCTTCAACAGCTTTTTTATAAGGCGATCCAGTAATTAAAACAGCTGCACCTGAGTTCTTTCGTTTAATTCCTGATGGACCAGGTAGAACAGGCAAAAGCTTTAGGTCAGTTGGTTTTACAAAGTTGCTTATTTTATGAACCGTCGTAGTTATTCCACCAGGTTGTACAGAAACGTCTTGTAGAATGATAATTTGTTTTGGTTTCTCAATAATATTTGGAGATTTATTTTTATTATTACTATTGTCAATAACAAGGAAAGTTTCTAACTTGTCATATATTGCAAAATCTTGGCCATGAAACAAATCTCTGTCAAAGAAATTTTCATTCATGCTGTCGTTAAATATGATTTCTAAAACAAATCCTCAATCGAATTGTTCTTCCAGAATTATTTCTTAACCTCTGTCTTTAAATGTCTCATAAAAACTATATCTAAAGGTTGTATCTCATGAGTTAAGTGTGGAGGTAGGCATATTACAATGATATTATTTTCTACTACCTGGAGCCTTATAAATGACACCTAACTTTCTTGTAAGCGAATAGTGTCCGTCTAAAATAAAAATGACAGAATCTTCAGCAAACGGCTTAGTATATAAAATAATATGATTCATTCACTGCGTATATAACTAGAATTAAATTCATCCAGAAGGATGGCATCTTCCAATTGCTCCAGGAGGTGAGCCATTTATCAGCTCTCCTTTAAATTTTTTTCTAGGGAAGATCTTCATTAGGGAATGTAATGCCCATTTGCATTCACAAATATTTCAATTGTGACAAGCAAACCTCTTTTCAAAGTTATTATATCAATCTGCTTTTTTTCCTTTCAAGCCTATAACTTTCGTATGCTTGCGTTGAACTGCTGTTATCGTGGACTTGTCAACATTATAAACCCTGCTTAGATTAAATTGTATGTTTTTTAGTTCTGTATTTTATGAAATTATCAAATCTTTTGATTGTAGCTGCAAAAATACACCTTGTATCATTGCACAAGAAATATTCTTGTTGCACTTTAAAAAATTCCATAGCCATTTACTCCCTGCAGTAGTCTTAGCTTTAGAAAATGAATGTACCAAATTTTTATGGAAGATAGAATCTTCTTTTAAACTAGACCACTGTTTTTTTAATGCTTCAGGAAGCACTGGCTTACGACCTAGAGTTGATTTTCAAGGTATCCCAGTGAATTTTTTTTCTTACAATAACATTCGAATGCAGCTTTCAGTACAACGTATGCTTTAAAAGAGCTTGCAAGTATCTTGATGTATCTTGCGATACATATCTAATATCTTAAATCTAAGTAACAGGGAATGGGTTGGTCTACCAGACCTATCACCTAATATCCAATGCACGAGAGGCAGTGAAGTACAAAGGATGACAAAAGGACTTGCGTACACATTTGTCGAAGTGAAATATAATGAAAGATCCCACTGCTAATCCTTACGATATCATACAAATTCTAAGAGCCATTACATTCCTTAAATATATTATTAATTTATATTTGTTAATTTATAAAATGATCACAAATCAAATACAGACCAGCAAATTGATCGATTAAATCAAACTTAATATCACCAATCACAAATAATTATAAAATCTAATTAGACAATTTTTGGTGCAAAAGAGACTTTACAATATACAAAACAACACGAAACGTCTCATTGATTTAAAGATCTGAATTGGACTGCCGAGAAATCAATTTTTTGAAATAGTTTCCAAAATTCCCCAAAATAATCCTTTATAACTAAATTAAATGCATCTACCTAATTGTTTTTTTGATATAAGCTAGGATTCAGGGTTTATCTACCTATTTTCAATTATTCTATAACAATATAACCCACAAACGATTAATAAAAAACATGTATAATTTGAGTGCAACTAAATTTCTACGATTTTTATATAGTTAAAGGAAAAGTTTAAGTTTCAAGAAAAAATTAAATCCATCTACAGTGGATTTATGTATATTATGTATAAATTCATGTGTATGAACAGAAATGGATCGTCAGATTGATCTCAATGGAATAGCATCAGCTCTCTATCTACACTCTCAACATTTGAATTTAGTAACAATGCAAAAATCATTAGCCTGTTTGCGATGGATTTTAATGACTTCACATATTTGGGAATTGAATTAAGTGCAGATAAAATAGGCGAAAACGATATTCAAAAAAATAATACCGCCCGTATGTTCTGCTCAAAACTATATATTGAAGAATGAAAATCAGCGTCTACAAAACTATGATTAGAACAATAGTACGTTATTAATACAAGACATGGACGATGACAGGAAATAACAAAAAAAAGCTTGACGTTTTCGCAAGGAAAATCCTAAAGAGAATATTTAGACCTAATAACCAAAATGGCGTATGGAGATATAGGTACATCCATGAACTCTGCTAACTCTTCAAAAAGGCACCGATATCAGAATTCATTAAATTATAGAAAAGAAGAAGAAGACAACAAAGGATACAATGATAACTTTATAGATAATGCTTACACAATGGTAAAATGGAAAGCAGACAAGCGAGGTGGATGAAAATTGACTTCTTCTTCGCGTGCCATATCAGAATTATCCGACGTTGGCGATCACCATTCTTCTTCATTAGATTTCCTTGCTGTCCAAGGTATCTTCAGCATTCGACTATGAACCCACATTTCCAATGCTTTAATTTTTTTCATGATCGATACTTTTAGTGTCCACACTTCTGCATTATACAAAAGTACGGACCGCACATATCACTTAACCATTCTTTGTCTTAGTTCTAAACTGGGATGAATATTGTAAAGAAATGAATTTAACTTTATAAAAGTAGTTTTAGTCATTGCTATTTTATGTTTTATTTCTATGTCTGGATCTAGTTGGTCCATTATCACAGTTCCCAAATATGTCATTTTGTGAACTTTCTCAACTTGGACTCTGTTTAATTGAAGCTTTGCACCGGGATGTTGGTCACGACTAGACACTAAAAATTTGGTTTTGTTTTAGTTTATTTTAATGCCTATTTCCTCTCATCATCATCATCATTATCAATGGCGCTACAACTATTCGTGAGTCTTTGCCGCGTTTACTATTGCCTTCCATGTTTGTCGGTCCTGTGCCAGTAATTCCCATTGTCGCACTCCCATTTTCTTTAGATCTTCTTTGACTGCATCTTTCCACCTTTTTCTAGGCCGCCCTCCAGACCTTCTTCCATCTGGCCTTTCCCAGAACACATTGTTTATAAGGCGATTGTCGTTACTGCGTATCACTCTCTACCTTGTGAATACGATCAAGCAGATTTTGGAGACCTTCAATATTATCTGCATATCTAATCACATTAAGTAGTTCCCTCCCCGTTGATTTTTATTCCATATGGTTGTCTCTCAAGTCCCTTAAATAACTGGTCCGAGTAAACATTGAACAATTTTGGCGACAAAATGCACTGTCTGACTCCTCGTTGTATGGAGATTTCATCGGTGTAGTTATCTCCAATTTTTACGATAGCAGTTTGATATTAGTACAAATTTTTAATGACACGAATATTCTTGTCATCTATTCCAATATTTTTCAGCATTTGCATTAATTTTACATGCTGTACTTTATGGAATGCCATTTCGAAGCCCACGAAACATGCAAATATTGGGTACCTTCGAGATATTTTTCACATTTATATCTAGTTCTGTTGTGAAGTATTCTTAGAAAAATTTTAAGTAAATTGCTCAATGAATAGGTATAGTAAATTCTGATGTCGAACAGGCACTAATGTTTTAGTCCTGGATCATAAAAAAAAGCGAAAACTATTTCATTTAACCTGTTTTACAATGTATTAACCTTAAAGCTTGCTGTTGAAAAACAGATTACTGTGTAGTTTTTGGATTGGTGGGGCATCTTTTCTTATAGATCATTAATAATATATTATCTCCTACTATATTGGTATGTCCTTTGTGCTTCTTGCAGTATTTTTAAAAATCGGATTTCTTCTTTACTGTTGAATAACATTGCATGTTCCATCCGACGAAGAATATTATTACGAGTTCTAAGTGAACTATTTGAAATTTGCTTTGTGACTTAAGCCGGATTTATAAACGGACATAAACATAATTTTAGTCTTTAACCATAATCTTGGTAGAAATGCGCATGCGTTGCTGGCCAAAGCAACTTTTCTATTAATCTTCTTATTTGTTTAAAATTATTTTACTTTTCTATGAATCTAAAGATCGGAAAAAAATTCTTCAAGCTCTATAAAAATTTGGTTAGGTTTGTATTTTCTGAAGTAGTTCTTAAATATTATCAATATTATGGTCAGGTATTATGTCTAGTTATAAACTAATCTTAAATCTTATGAATTATGATTGTGGTTAAAGTTATGTTTATTATGACTTATGATTATGTACTATGTCCGTTTATAAACCTGGCTTTAGTTTACTTGATTGGTGTAGAATAAGAATTACCTAAAAATGACTGATTACGATAACTGTTACCTAACGTAGAAAATAAATGTTTATAAACCAAACGGCAATTAAAGCCCAATAAGATGAAAATAGGCGATGGCTTTGAATATAGATTTTACTTATTTATAATGCTTTTAAGTTTTTTTATGTGAGCTTCATCGTCTTCGTTTATAGAATGGTGATATTTTTATAGTTTCGATTAATTTTCCGTGCTTGGTATAGTCGGAGGGAAATTACGGTAGAAATCTTTGGCAACTGTATTACAAGCAAAAGTTAAATTATTTCTCTGAACAGTTACCTAGGTACTATACCTTTTATTCCTTTTTCAAGACGCTGTAATATTGATAAAAAGAATATGTAAATAAAAATATCACAATTCGTCAGTGCAACTTACTAGTCGTTGAGATTATTTATAATACGCTTTGACCCTCAACATTAATAACACAAACATAAAATAATGGACAAAATACATTGTAAAATTCTGTTAAGGGTAGTAAAACTGTGTTTATTCTATGACATCTTTTGATGGTGTATTTTAACTCTGATACATAGAGAACAGAAAGAAAAAATAATAAGATTAAAATGAAATTAGTTATTCTTAATATTGTATTTTTTTTCAAAAACCAAGAGGCCCATACTGGGTAATGTTTAATTTTTAAACCTGTCTTCCAAGACAACACTAATACACTTCCAAGATAACAGTGTAGATGCCAACAAAGATCGTTTATTTAAAAACAGGTACCTTTTGGAAAGAATTCGATCAAACTGTAATAAAATTAAAGGAGAAAATCAGTATTCTATTGATGAAATGATGATTAGTTACAAAGGAACCAAAGCGGGAAATCTTCGCCATTCCTTTCCGAAAAAACCTAGAAAGTGGGGTTTCAAAATGTTTGTAAGGGCAGGAGTTTCTGGAATAGTTTACGACTTTTTTGTTTACACGAGATCCTCTACATTCGATCATATGGTTTTTTCTGAAAAAGAATCTAACCTGGGTTCAGGCGGCAAAGTAGTTGTTCAACTGTGTAAAACAATTCCTCATCCTTTGGAAGGTATTGTATATTTTGATAACTGGTTCTGTTGATCACGCTGTTAAAACTTGAACGTGGAATAGACAGTCTGGGAACCATAAGAAGTAACCGATTACGTAATTGCACTTTGGAGTCTGATAAAATTCTGTTGAAAAAAGGTAGAGGATCCATTGACTACAAAGTTGATAATAATGCAGAAATAGCTGTAGTAAAATGGGCAGACACCAAATGCGTCACCTTGGCTAGTTCATATATATCCCATAGCCCTATTGTCCAAATAAAGAGATACTGTAAACATGAGAAAAAAAAAGTTGACGTTAGTTGTCCTCAAATAATAAAACAATACAACAAAGTATTAGAGTACCAGTAACAGCCAGACCTACGGACGACGTCAGATATGACCAAATCGGACATTTTCCAACTTTTGTTGAGAAGGGGAGATGTAAACTTTGTGTAAGTGGGCAAACAACGGTTTTCTGTCAAAAATGTAGCTTACGTTTGTGCATTGTAAGTGGTAATAATTCTAGAAATTGTTTTACAATTTACCATACAAAGAACAATTAGATAAGTATTTTTTTATTTTTTTGTAATTTTTACGTTTACTTTTAGTCGAACAAAATTATTTGTTTTGCAATTGATAAATACTTTCTTAGTTTTTTAACATAATTATTAATTAGTTTGCAATTTTCAACCCTCTAAAAAGAATCTCCCTCACCTATCCCTCTGAACAAAATCATCTCTATAAGCATTTTTAGTGTGTACCATAAATGGGCAATGTACCCCACAAGATAAATACTGTGTTTTTTTGCAAACGTGTATAAAAATTTATGAAACATTTTTTTCTGTATTGCCTAATATATATTTAATAAACAGAATGTAAAATTTTTATTCTTTCACTTTAAATACAATTTTGCCCGTTTAAGGGTTAACTGCAATAAAACCAGCCAAAATCGAATATCTCGGTCACATCATGAGGAACGGCCAAAGATATGGGTTGCTGCAATTAATTGTCTAAGGAAAAGTAGAAGGAAAACGAGGACCAGAAAGGCGAAGGATTTTCTGGCTTAAAAATCTACGTACGTGGTTCAGCACAACAACCACAAATTTTTTCAGAGCAGCAGTTTGCAAAATACAGATTGCCATAATGGTCGCCAACATCCGAATCGAATAGGCACTACAAGAGAAAGTAATTCCCATCTTAGCACTATTCCTACTTAAATTATATTATTACATTGAAGCATTACAAACTCGAGTCATACGACTTCGTAGGTATACTTTGGTCATACTTTATTAAAAAGGCTGTGCTAAAAGGACAACTTTAACCTATGATGACCTACAATAGACCGCTTATGTCTAGTGGACGTGTAGTTAAACCTAACCTAACCTAATTCTCAAATGATTTTCCATATATTTTAATTAACTTTTGTTAGTTGTTACTAATTCTAAATGGGTTTTTGAATATAAATTAACGTATACTATATATATTTATATTTATATTATTGTACATGTATATAAATATTCAAATAATGGAGGCATTCTGAATCACTAAAAAATATTGTGATTATAACGGCTTGTGGTACTATAAACACATGTGCAAAATTATCATAATATAGAAATTGTATCCAATTTATAATTGATAACTATAATACAGACAATAGTGCTACGTTATCATAAAATATTAATTAGGTAGGTGATATAGAAAACAAATATTTTGGTTAAAGTGGTATAATCATTAAAATTTAACAAATTATAATTTCAAAGCAAAATTGATGTTGTGAATCTAAACACAAAATAATTAGCAAACAGTATGTCAATAGAGATGCATCAACAATTAGTCAATTTAATTTATGGATTTTTTTTATAAACGAATCACTAACTTATTCGGCGCAGCATTAATTTAATTTTGGTAAATTTAATCGATTTTAGATGTAAACCTATAACAGTCTATGTCAAGGCATTCTATTAGTCGTGGTGTATTGTTACGTTTTGGACATGTCGAGAATTAGTACATGCAATATGTAATTTAAGACGAATCTGACAGGTTCCAGTATTGTATTCAACTAAATATGAAAATATTGTAGACAAAGAGCGGCAGGTACTTTATTGTAATTTGCATTATAAAACGTTGGGTTTTTATTTACGTTTATATAGAGTATTTTACCCCAGTTAATATTAAAATAAAGACAAGAATTAAACAGATATTTCAAAATCAATTCGAAAACATATCAGATAATCCAGTCGTCAGAGATTTGATATCTAAAAATGAGACGAACATTGACGCATGAAATGAGACGACGCAAGAAAGTTTACCACTTTCGCGCCCGACTCCTTCCTAAAACCACCTCACGTATGGGTGAAAATTGGAAAAAATCAATTGACCAAGAATCTGTACGCCGGAGAAGAAAATGCTTTAAATAAAAAATGTAGCTAAGATAATTCTAAATAATATAATAATTTTTATTAGCACTTTTTGTGTAGAATGAACCATTTTCTCAGAAACAACGCTTGAAGTAACCGGCGATTTTGAATGTCAGTTCTCCTTCCTTCAGTACCCTGTCTAATTATCGAACATTGGCGATCATATTAGCAATAATAACTTTGTGTACGGCAACTCAAAACATATTAGCGGATGTCTGTTAATACCACTCTCGGAGATTTCGGAGCCGTGATGTTCTTCTTCGACCTGATTCTCTTTTTCCAGCGATCTTGCCCTGTATTATGAGGTGTAGAGGGAGGTCTCATTACATGTCTGAAATATTGTTGCTTTCGAATTTTTATTGTTTTTGTTATTTTTGTGCCCTTTATCATTCACGAAGAATAGAATTAGAAATTCACGAAGCATTTATATGCAATCAAGAATGTTTATCCATGTTCTTTTATATAAAAAGACTTTTGATACAGTATGGCGCTATGATGTTTTAACTACACTTCACAATTGGAAGATGCACGGGTAACATGTTTGCTTTTATTTCAAACGTTCTACGGTAACAATATTTTCAAGTTCGAATCAATAACCATTTGTCTGAATCCAAATTACAGAAAAATGGAATTCCTCAGGGCTAGAATCTAAGCATAGCTATTTTTAATTGCTATTAACAATATTGTGTCGTACTGAAATGACACAATTAAAACCTTTTTGTACGCTAATGATCTGGTAATTCTAGCAAGAAATAAAAACATATTAGTTTTTTCCACCACAAAAACAAAAACTATACATTTTTCACGAAAATCAAATCCACAAAAGCTGCAAAATCTATTTTTATACAATTCTCCTATAGAATATACAAAAGAAAAACAATTCCTAAGGATGCAACTGGACTTAAAATTAAGCTGGACAAGTCATATATACTCGCTAAGACTATCGTGCCAAGCTGGACTAAACAAAATTAAATCTGTATCACATAAAAATTGGGGAGCAGATTTTCCAACTCTAATAAATTTATATAGAGGTTTAATTAGATCAAAACTGGGCTACGGGTGTGTTGTGTATAACTCTGCAAACCAAACATTGCTCAAAACTTTGGATACTCTTAAGAGTTCAGTAGTTAGACTTGCTCTTGGAGCATATTGCACCAGTCCTGTGGATAGTCTACTCTGTAAAGCTGGAGAGCCATCCTTAGTTAATCTTATACCGTATATACCAAAACAATTTGACAATAGAGTTCCTCTGGGTACCGTCACACGTTGGAATAGAATGGTAACAAAAAGTCAGATAATCTAGCTAGGTCCGCAGTAACCAGTACAGCCACATCAGTGGAAAATCAAAGCAAAATTGCACGATGTTTGGTAAAACCAATAGAATAGAAGCACCACTAAATTGATAGAAATGAAATCTTCTGTCCTTTCATGAAACTTCTGGCCTAAAAGGCGACAACATCAAATCTTAATAAAACGTCTCATATTAGGACACACTTCTACTTCACACGTCTACAACACATAAATACTTGTTGAAGAGAGAAGAGGAACCAGTGTGTTTTGTTTGTGAATGTAAAGTGACAGTGAAGCACATTTTAATTGACTGTTTAATATACTCATACTTAAAATACTATATCACCACATTCCAAAAACATTAAAAGAACTTCTACGAGAATCTAAATACGTAGCTGACTTAATAGAATTCTTAAAATTCATAAACTTTTTTAAAATTATACACGATACATCAATAATTAAAATATATATTATATACCTTATTATGTAATTGATATTTTGTATATGCCTGTGTATGTCTTTATCACTTCTTGTTTACTAATAACCCCAAGTGGTTGAATCAAAATAAATAAAAATAAGGCGTCCAATTTTTTCATTAGTGTTTCTTTAAGAGGCCAGCTCTAGATGCCATAAAACAATTAGGAGAATATATAATAGCCTATTATTCTTAATTTTAAGGTTTATTGCAATATCTCTATTATTGAGAATTTTCTTTAGTTTATGGAAAGTGGCTCTTGTTTTTTCGATACTTGTTCTTATTTCTTTGCTCATATCCCATTTATCGTTAATACTGACGCCCAAAAAGATAATATTGTGAACTGTTTCTAACTTTATTTCATAAGCTCTGATGTTCATTGGTTGTAACTCTGTTTTGCTGACAACCATAAGTTTTGTATTAGAAGTATTAAGTTTTAGTTCATATTCAACACTTATTTCGCTTATCCAGTTTATAAGTCGTTGCAAAATATATTTGGATCAGATCCCTTTCCTCATTCCACGTCGTATATCACAGCAGTTCAACTCATACATTACAGCAGGTTTTTAGGTATTCTAGTATACACGACCCAATATCATTGGCTCTACATCGAGCAATTACTTTTGTCCATATACGTCTTTGTAAGCATGAATGCTCTGATTGGGATTCATCAACTCTGTCATCGTAAAGTTATAAGCATTGTCTTTTAATTTATCATAAAAAGCCAAAATATCTCCATTTGGGCACTAAAGAACCGCCTAAAGATCATAAACTACAACTTTACGATTTGGGTTTATGTATATTTAACCTATCAGCTTCCTTTTGGATCACATTGGTCTTTTTTAGGCGAGAAGAAAGAAATGTTAAACTGGTTGACGAATACATTATAGTAGTTGATTCCCTTTCTTGACTTCCTGATTCCTTATACTCAGATGATTGTTGTATTTTAAAATCTTGATATAGGTCAGCTACAGTCTTGCTATCATCTTTATATTCACGCGTTGTAGTAGCTCGTACATAGTGGAATCCAATAGGTGGAATCGAGTTTATATGCTTTTTAATATCGTCCGTTAAGACAGCGTTGAGACTGGGATGATAATTATAACGACCACGCATGTCCTTTGCCAATATTTCGGTACAATTCGATGTTGCTAAAGCGGTGACTTGCTAATGACTTTTTCCGACACATCTAATGTGTCAAGGAAAAATTTTTTGCAGACTCTAGTTTTTGTAGCTTTGACTTTTAAAGAATATGCTTTAGTAGCATGTCTTGGATTTTCAGCATTCGAATACTTATATATTTTGTCTGTGGTTGACGATTTTCAATAAAGGTCCTTTGGAGATTTACGTCGCCTTGTTTCCAAAACTGTTCGAATATATTTAGTCTCACAGAATAATCAATAGTTTGGGAACAATTATACCTACATTGTTCTCTGCATGGAGGCTTACCTCTTTTATCTTCTTTGTATATTTTATTGAAATTTGACGTATAACCTTGACCTGTATTGCGCAATGTTTTCGCTAAGTGTTTCTTTCATTCGATAGGTCGACGTTTACGTTTTTTTGCCCTTTTTAATTGCTTCTTGCGCATCAGATGACGAATCCGTTCATCGCTATCTTTGGATGAGGTACACAGACGAAGAGTGGATTGGTTTGTTAATCGCCGCGATGTTCCTGA
Source organism: Diabrotica undecimpunctata (assembly GCF_040954645.1). Lineage (NCBI taxonomy): Eukaryota > Metazoa > Arthropoda > Insecta > Coleoptera > Chrysomelidae > Diabrotica > Diabrotica undecimpunctata. The sequence goes on along the minus strand of NC_092807.1, from coordinate 37,565,958 downwards.
TTTAGGTAATAATAAGTGACGTTGTGTTCTTTTGACAGTATTATTTTTTATATCATAAGTTGCGTCAGAGTCACTTATCACAGTCAGAGTTATTTTTACAGTTTCATCAACATTTGGTACCATGGGCATATTATCACCGGAGATATTTCGATAGGCCGGAGTTTCTATTATGTTAATATCCTAGAAAGATAAAATAAATAACATCAGCGCTGATAAACTATCATACTACTACTGTAAGTAATTGTATTATTTTTTTTGTTATCAAGTTATCACTACAGTATAATCTACAAATTCCACCAGGGTTCTAAAATGAGAAATGGTTTGACTTCTAGGATCTGCTACTGTGTCAGTACTCTGTAATCAAAAATTAGTATCAAATTACCTGTCTTACTAATTACAGTGTTAATTTCGTATTATACTTAAATCAACCTGTTGTTCTACAGGCAACACACAAAGAACATCTGGACTGAATGTGTTACTGGCTACTTTTACTGCATTATTCACCAAATCTAATATCCTTCGACCTCTTCCTCCATATCTTTTATATTTTGTTGGTGGTTGGTTTGCTTCTCCCTCCATATTAAACTAAAATATAATTTCTTATTAGAAATATAACATTGCCACATCCATAACAGCTTTATATTTATTTCGATACAGACTCAATTATATTTACAATAAAAAAATATGTGAAATTTAATTTTATATAGAACTAATTCCTCGCGAACCAAAGTAAGATTTCCTCGTTCTTTAATATTTTAGTTCTATAGGTCTCATATTAAATTGTATTTAAAAAATGGTGTATATATATATATATATATATAATACCTCTATACTGCCACATTTTACTTTAAAGTGAAAAAAATTACCACTTTTTATTTCTATACAGCCACTAATCGAATTGCGTCCGAATCAGCTTAAAAATTGACATTATGCTTTCACCAATTGTTTACACAAAAAAAAACAAAGTTAAAGATGGTTTACACACTCGCTTTGAGCTTAGGCGCAATACTAGACCTGTCTGTATAGAAATCAACTCTTACAAATCTAGGTTTAGTGCAATAAAGACGCATATTAGTGATTTCTATGCGTGGGAGTGCGATAAAAACACGGTTTGTAGATGTATAGATAGGTTATGCTGAACACAAAACCGTGGACCTTTTAACTCAAGAGCTCCAAATTTTGAGTTGCGGTCCTATAGAAATAAATGTGCGAAATAACAACGAATATAAAAAGAGTAAAAACAAGTAACACTACTTGTACATTAAAACTTGGAATTATCTACGGCATATTTAAAAATGTTAATTTACATTAATTTCTCATCAAATTTATTAAAAATATAAAGTTACTTCTTATACGGGCGTTTATATATAACAAAGAAAAAACGTTTAACTTAACCTGTATTTACCTTTAAATTTTGGGAAATGGAAGCCCCTATTTATAGCCGCTTTTAGAAACTGAAGCTTTGTACTACTATTATTCAAGAAAAGGCTCTCAAGACAAATGTAGTGGGACGGTAAAAGCAAAAGAGTAGATTTGAAGACGTAGCTAGTGATCTGGGTTGGAGAAAGGACAAGAATAATGTGAAAGGTATGGTGATGAGGCTGCGGCCGTGCTAAGGGAAGTTTACATTCAGATATTTAGTGAGTAATTTTGTGCCAGGTGGTGCAACAGCAGCGAGGCGTCTGTATCATTTGTTGTTTAGTTGTGTTTCTTTTTGTATCATTTATCATTGTCTCTGAGGAGGTGTTTGGAAATATTACCAGTTGTTATTCCTTAACAAAATTTGTTACTACAAAAGTTGACCGTCTCTTTTCCCAACAAAAAAGGGTATATTAATTCAGGCATCTTAAAAATAAACGAGTTTTTTTTTGTTCTCTATTTTATTTTTTTTTCTAATACTTCTCAACAAAAGTTTTTCGAACTACTTTTAATATTTTTGGCTTATTTGCGAATGTGTCTTTATGGTATAGTTTTCAAATTATTGTATTTTGTCCTTGCACATACGTTATATCGTCATGAGGGGTGCCAAATCCGTTATGTGCATTTTTGGAATTTTTTTTATTTGGCAGTTCGATTCCATTTTTTCCGCTCTATCCATTGGTATTATCCGGTTTTTGAAATTCGACCTAGAACTTGCACTTGCTTATCCTTTATGTGTTACAGTCGTTATAGGAAGATCCGTTATGTGTTTGAAGTAACACATAACGGATTTGACAGTTCTTCATACCCACGTGCACGACGCAAGAAATGTGTTCTCGTAGTGAAAAACTGTGTTAAAATAATTGAAAGCTTGTCAAAACTACGTATTTTTCACAATAAAATCAGTGTTATAATAAATATAATCATCGTAATCACGTAGCGCTACAACCCTGGCTGGGTCTTGGCTGACTGTACAACTTTTTTCCAATTTGTTCGGTCTTCCATCAACCTAGCGTCAAATGGAATGTTCATTTTCCGGAGATCTGCTTGGATGTTATCTCTCCATCGCATTCTGGGACGTCCGAGTGGTCTTTTGCTTGTGGGAATCTCCTCCCATACCAGTTTTATAAGTCTCTCGGTATGCAGTCTGTGCAAGTGGCCTGCTCATCTTAGTCGCTGTGATTTAATTTCTTGGACAATATCGTCGTCATTGTAGAGTGCTTTTAATTCGATATTGGTTCTGATCTTATACTGGTTTGTGGTGATGTCATGGTGAGGTCCGAATATTTTTCTAAGTATTTTTCGTTCAAAGCGTCTAAGCTTTTCTCCGTTTTGTTTTGGTCATGGTCCACGTTTCGCATCTGTATGTTATTACAGGTCTGACGATGGATTTATATATAATTTATAATAAATATTATAGTAAGTACTATTTATTGTTTTCCTAATAAAACTAAGTAAGCACCTACTTAAAAACGACATCGCAAAACTAACCTCAAATTTATCCTTTTTTGTGTGCATTGGCAGTGGGATACTAAATCTAAACGTTAGATGTTGTGTTCTTCCTAAGGTAATATATAACTGCAATAAGGCTTTTTTGCATCACCGGCGCATTGTTAAACATTAACTGCTGCTGATATGGTTCTAGGTCAAAAGTACAACAACCGTAAAAGGAAGTGCATTGCTGACGACAGCAGTAAATCCAAGTCTTACTATGACTTGCATACAGGAAGATCTATATAAACAAAAAAATGCTTACATTCTTCAACCGCTAAGTCTGATAGGGCTTTCTCTACAGTTTGGTATCAGAAGACAAACGGCAATCTCTTTTCAAGTATTTCTGGTCTCTTGGTACCTGGGAAGTAAAGAAAGCATACCTCAAAAATCTTACCCGCATGCGCCCCGTGATCAGACCACGTAAAGAGTGTGTCCCTGATAATCAGTATAAAAATTTAGCATTTGACTATTTTCTTCCAGACGACGAAAATATACCTATAAGAGTCTGTAAAAACTTTATAATGAACACGTTAGACTTGCAGGCTAAAACCGTCATGGAATGGATCAAGACACTTCAGGCGGAAAACAACCTGCAAACTGGGACAAACCAAGACCTAAGAACTACATATCAAAAGCGAACGACCAAGACAATAACGTCTGTGACTAATAATGCAGAAAAACAGTAATCTGTTAAGGAGTGGTTAAATTTATTGCCAAAAGTAAGCAGTCACTACTGTCGGGCATACACTAACAGTATGTACGTTGAAGATACTTTCGAGAGTAAAGCTCACATGCACCGGATGTATCTTATTTGGTGTCAAGACAACACGAAACCAAAAGCTAGCAAAAGGGTCTTTTATATGGTATTGGAATCAGAAAAGGTTTCCATCTTCAAACCTTGGGAAGACCAGTGCGATGTGTGTGTTTCCTACAAAAAACATACATCCGAAAAACATTACAAACTTCACATTCTGAAAAAGAATGAAACTATAATTGCTAAATCAGACGCTCTAAGCTTGACGGTCTTTTCAGACGTATTGGATTTACTATGGATGTACAAAGCGTCCTACTGTGTCCAAAAAGATTAGTTTCTGTTCAATACTACAAACAGAAATTGCAACTGCACAATTTTTCTATATACTTCAACACACAAGATGTACACATATACGTATGGCATGAGGCGAATGGTGCAGTGATGTTCAATGAATTCACAAGCTGCATCGTAGACTTCTTAAAAAAGTTTATATTAAAAGGCATATAAAAAGTTCATATTAATTTTAGACGGATGTTGTCCGTCTTGGCATCTGCTTTGGCAATCCCCTCGAAGACGCAAAATGTCGAAATAGAGCAAATAATACTTGAAAAAGGACACACAAGGATGGAGGTCGACAGTTTACATTCTACCCTAGAAAAGAAATTCAGGCCACCAATTTATGCTCCTGTCGACTATGTAACTAAAATGACCGATGCCAGACCAAGACAACCATATAATGTGCATTATTTGGACTACACGTTTTTCAAAGACAATGAAAAGGTTTGCAATTATGATTCTATTAGGCCGGGAAAAAGAGGTGGAGACCCTAAGGTGAATGACATCAGAGCTTTGCATTACAAAGATGTTGAAATATTTTATAAACTACGTCAGCCAGATGACTGGCAGAAACTTCCTCAGCGTGTACGAGTAAACAGTAATGGCATGAAATCCTTGTATACTGAAGCTCGGAAAATCGAAAGCACCAAATTTGAGAATCTCCAATCATTGAAGCAATACCTGCACTCTGACTATCATGGTTTCTACGACAGTCTTAATTCACCTTTAATCCTTATACCAAACTGATGATGTCTGCTGTGTGTGTGTGGATGCAGTGTAACTGGATACGTATTTACGATATACTGGAAATACGTTAATAGGCTCTGATATTTAGCTTGACAATTCGGGTAATATCGAGTTGTTTTGCCAGAAAGTGTTGTCTTAAAAGCTATTAAGTGTGAGATAATAACGAAATGTTCTAACTTAAAATTAGGCATAAAATTAGGGAGAGACTTATAATATTTTGCTTAGGGAGTTAATTTTCTTACGTTCTAGACATTACTTTATATATTATATTAACTGAAGAAATACCTTCATCGTTCCTTCTTCTTCTCAACGAACCTTTCAGGCCCAATTAACGTTGTTCGACTCCAGTTCTATTCTCTGACATTATCAATCACGAGGCATATTTTGTACCAATTCCACTACGTTCTTTGATTTAAGCCATGATAATACCCATCGACTAAAATTCGTGTATATGTGTTTGTTTACTTTTTTGGGATGGATATTTTACAGTTTTCATGCCACTGTTTTGGCACTTACCACCGTTTGCCAAACTCCACTCATGAGACAATATGTTTCCAGATAAAGCTTTTCTCCCCCTCTTTAAAGCAATTCTACCTAAAAATTACGCCAAGGCAATTCTAAAAATAACAGTTTAATTATTTCCGTATTTAAGAATATATATTCACAATCAACAAGACTTGGTAAACATCCAAATCCAAAGACAACATAAATATATTTTAAACTTCAGTATGTATATCCATAATGGTTCTGTCAGTATTATTTACTCAGCTAAACCATAAACAAAAAAGATAAGTGTGTAAACGACAACGAGTCGCGACCTACATATCTCGCAAGTTGTTAGAACATCAAATTGCTGTCAGTGCAACAAGAAATTTGCATTCGAGCGGATTTCATAAAAGTTTTGCTCCTTTCCTTCGGCAAGGAACATTACCGAGTTATTAGCGTTAGCGGGATTCTTCTTCTTGCATTTCCTTCCGCTTTTCATTTTGCTAGCGAGTTGTAAAAGGAGATGCTCCCCCATTACGATGCTCCGCAAAAAAAGAAGCGTCAGCTGAGCTGGCCTAGCCGACGTAATGGGTTTCAAATTGATGGAAGTCTGTGTGTATATTGAAACCGGAAAGTATTTAACATTCGAGATTGAGGAATGAGTTTTTCCTTCATAGATTTTTGGCATGACTTTTCAATAAAGCGTTTAAGGAAAAATTAATATTGGTTACGGCTATCATTTTGCTGAATAGTTAGTTGTTATCAAACGTAGAGTCTTTCTGCTCATATCGTTTTTCTTTATAATTAAACAATATAAAGTAAAATTAGAAAAAGATTAATATCAATGTAATATTTAGATTTGCTTACTTATTTTTACTTTACCCCAAGGAATGAACAAACAAAATATATATCTTGCATCTATGTAAATTAAATAATGTGTACACTTTATAGGCCGAGAGCTATAGTAGAGGTAGACATTTTTTTCTTCTTGTTTTCTTATTTTTTCTTCCTAGAGTGCCGTCTCCCTACAGAGGTGGGCAACCATAATGGCTATTTTTATTTTTGAACTTGCTGCTACAAATCAATTGATCTGCAATGATACCAATTACGTAGATTCTTAAACCAAGAATTCTGCCTTCGGTCAACAGATTTTCTTCCTTGAATACTGCTTCCTTGAATTAATACTCTGCGGTATAGAGTTCGAAAGCCTTGATTCTTTTAAATTTTTTTTTAGTGTCGAGATGTCAGCTCCATATAATAATGTTGAAAATATATAACCTCGAATGGTACTTAGTCTGATTTCCCAATTAAGATTTCTGCACGTTAGGAGTAGCTTCATTCGTATAAATGTTGATCTGGCAATATCTATTCGCCTGTGTATTTTTGAAGTATGATCATTGATTTCATTGATCAAAGTTCCCAAGTACTGATAATTTTCTACTTGTTTTATCTTGTTAATATTTATTGTTAATATGTGGGGTGTTTATTGTGGTCTTTTTTAAGTAGCACACGCAGCTATTAGAATTTAATTAGCAGCATTATTTATACTTAAGCTTTCAATTAGACGTTCTATGTGTGTGTTTTTAAAAATTTCTTTAGAACCAAATTTACAAAAGTGGAGGAAAAACGCATTCCTGTATAATTCCTTTACAGATCTTCATTTCTTTTGACAGTTGCCCATTAATTTCAACTATGATACTTTGGTTTTAGTATAATTATATTATAATTATATTATAATGATAATCGAAACACTATCTGTATAATTTTACTGTCAATGTGCATATTCATAAGTATTGTTACGAAAAAATAACAAAAATATAAAATCAAATACGTATAGTTCACTAAGACTTAACAAAGACCACGTTGCTAAGTTTGGAAGCTTTATTTGGGGTTGAGTAAGACTACAGATTAATAAAAAAATAACAAATTAAAGACAGATTGGTAAATGATAGATAATAGTAAGATACCAGTTTGACAAAACAAAAACAAGAAACACTGAATACATCTAAACTGCAAAACAAATTAAGCACCAACGACTATAACCAAATATTTATGGCACAAAATATAACAGGTGAAATGAAAACAACACTAACTGCTGCAATGGAGTCGATCATTGGCATCACGCCTCTAGATATATATGTGAAAGAGGTGGCGCTGGTGACAATGATGCGAGTGCGCTCAGCTGGTGCAAACCTTGATGTAGGAATGGGACAATTGAGATCTCGTTTCTGATGGGGAGACTGAATGCGCTACCACTGCTACAGACAGGCTGCAACTCAATTGAACCAAAGTTTGTCTTTGACAAACCCTACGAAACCAAAAAATCGAAACAAGACAGTATAGGGAGACAAACATATGGCAAATGCCTATTGCATATACACCGATTGCTCCAAAATGAAAGAAGGCTCAGGATGCGGGATATACTTTAGATCAATAAACCTAAGAATAAAGTAGGGTATGGGCAAAAATGCCAGCGTAGTTCAGACATAACTGGTTGGTAACTCCATAGCCGCAAAAGAGATAACCCAAAAAGGTATAGCCGGGAAAACTATAATAATCTGCACAGATAGCAGACAAGCGCTACTAAACTTGAATAGACCATGTGTCACATCAAGGTTAGTAATGGAGTGTCACGAGTCACTAACTCAAGCTTTGTATGGTAATACCATCATCCTGAGCTGGGTTAAGGGACAAGATAGAAATAAAGGCAACTGCATTGCTGACCAATTGGCTAGGAAAGCGGCAGGCCTAAGACTCTTACGACCTGGGGATCTTTTTGGTTGGTCAACTAAACAATCGTGGAAATTGTCAAATGTCACTCCCATACGCAAACCGTAAAAAGATAAGAAAAAGGGCAAGTATGTAGACTTGCCAGGGTAACACTAAGTAACCTTGAAGAGTCAGCATCAAAGAAGTAATTAAGAATGACCAGGAAAAATTAACGCTTGACAGTTGGTTCTTTAACTGGTCATTGTCGAGTAAGCAAACACCTCCGCACATTGGGGCTAGCAGACACACCTCTATGTAGGAAGTGTGAACGAGAAGACGAAATTATAGATCATATCCTATGTGAATGCTCGAAGTTATCCTTAATACGAGAGTACGCGTTCGGCGAGTCCTGGCCCACACCTGAACACATAAAGAAGATGTCTCCTGGTGACTTGTTTACCTTCCTAGAAATGGCAGGATGGACAATGAGCTAAGGGGGACAGCTCCCTGGAAGGATGCACAATGGGTTAACTGTGGTGTAAGTGCTGTAGAACTTAACTAGCCCTCCCGACTCTACAGATACAGATACAGAAGCGCAAATGACTTTTAACCAGATAGTCATAAAGGACTTGAGATTAAATAAATTAAACACTAGATAAACATTTCTCTTAAACACATAAAGGAACAAGTCAAAAAACATATTAACGAATTATTAAACAAAAATTATAAAAATTGACTCATTTACCTATAAGCTGAAAGATATTACGTATTCAATAAAATCTTCAAAAACAGTTATATCGTGTCTGAAATAAATTATTTAAATAAAATAATAAGTCTCAAAAATATTAAATGCTAAAAAAACTTATAAATAAATACATGCTTATTTTAATAATTAGCCATGTATTTATTACATATTAAATAAACAATTTACATATGACCATATTGGCATTAATTATCTTATATTAAAACAAGTTGCAGCCTTGAAATAAATAAAAAATATAAAATGTAAAGTGTAAATTAATTTAATTTTAGTTTCACGACATAAAAAATTATAAATATTAGGATCTGAGCAGTACCTGGGTAGGATCTCATCTGAGTAGTACCAGCGGAATACAAGGAAAGTCTCTTGCTACCGATACTTAAAAAGAGAGACTCGAGAAATCCTGAAAATTATAGAGGCATTAGTCTGATGAATAGTACATTAATGTTAACGGCAGTTATAAAACATAAAATCGAGGAAAAAGCGAACATGGCAGATGAACAACAAGGCTTCCGGAAGAACCGCAGCACAATAGACGCAATTTTTATTATCAGACAAATAATAAAGAAGTCTAGTGAATATGAAAAACCAGCATATATGTGCTTTGTAGATTTAAAAAGTGCTTTTGACAAGGTGAAGCGAAATGACATCTTAAGTTTATTACAAGCTGAACAAATAGACCATAAGATAATTAATGGGGACAATAAATAAGGACAATTAATGAATTTAACAGGAACAACAAGACCATTGTTATAATGCCAACAGTGGAAACAGAATACATAGAACTGAAAGGAGCCAAGGAGACTCGCTCAGCCCATTGTTATTCAATATGGTGATGAATCAAATAATTCACGAAGTAATAAAACGACACGGATACCACATGGGAGCGCATAAAATCACGATACTATGCTATGCCGATGATGCAGTACTAATTGCTGATAACAAAGATAACCTACAAAGGCAGCTCCACACCTTCAATATCACAGTAAACAAACTTAGTATGAGAATATCAGTAGAAAAAACTAAATGTATAGTGATCAGTAAAGAGCCGCGTAGATGCAAACTAGAAATAGACGGCAAAATTGTGGAACAAGTAATGAAATTCAATTACCTAGGAGTAGAAATCACTAGTGACAGGAATATAAGAACAGAGACCACAAGGCAAGCATCAAAAGCGGCAAGAATAAGTGGTTGCCTCCGAGAAATCATATGGAGAAACAAATATCTGACCATGGAAAGCAAAATAAAAGTATACAAAACAACAGTAAGACCAATCCAAAAAACATATGCAGCGGAGACAAGGACCGATACAAGAAAGACGAAACAACAAATCCACAATATCGAAATGAAAGTATTAAGATCAATAGCGAACATATTATTAATAAACAAACAAACCAACAGAAGTATACGGGAACAATGCAAAATTCAAAATATTAACAGGTGGATAAAAAGAAGAAAAAAAAAACTGGAACGAACATGTAAACCGAATGGGACCAGATATATTAGCGAACATCTGTAAAAACAACAAGCCATATATAGCAAAAGACCCGTTGGAAGGCTTAAAAAAGGTTGAAAGATAATGTACAGTCAACAACGACTGAAACCAAATAAAAGGCAAACAAACGGGAGTAATCCTAGTCGCGCGAAGAAGAAATAGAAGTATCTGAGCTTTTAACTTGGAACCGATGTAAGGCCTTAATTTGGATTATCTTAATCGAGTATTAAATTATAAACTCAAAGGTTACATCTGGTAACATACTTAAAAGATTTTAACATATTTAAAAGAATAAAAAAAAGTCTTATAAAAACTCCCAATAATGATTTTGATTGACTTTATAACAAAAAAGATAGTCAATAAAACTTAGCACTAATAACACAGTTCAACGACATTCGCATTGAACATCTGATACAGTGATAAAACGGAGTGTATTTGATGTGATCTTTTTCTAATCCCCAAAAAAAGCCGTCGTCTTCCGGCAAAATAAAGCGATAAACAACGTGGAATCGGTAATAAAAAGAGATTTCCAGTAGAACTCTATGTCCGAAAAAAGGATCTCTTAATACTGGAATTAATTAAAAAACAAAGGATGATCAACTTTACATATCATATGTGAGAGATCATAACTAAACTATATTAACGTCAGAATGCATTTCTAACCGATACATTTTTCCAAGAAATTAACGCACCACTTCAATAAATCAATTTTATTTGTAAACAGGCAAAGAATAAAAAATAAAACTTCACCAGATTTATTCTACATTTTATAAGTAATTATAACAATTTGTCTAATCATCAGCAAATGTTGAAGTACAGGAGAAAAAAAAAACGGAAAATTCTAAAAAATAATGATACGAAAGGTAAAATAAAATATAAAAAAAAGTCTTAATAACAAGCGTTTCCACCTATACTACGTATAACAGCCTCACATCGTTGGCCCATACTTAAAATTAATTGCCGTATTTCATTTTGATCTAGTTCTCTCCAAATCTGGATCAGCCTCTCTCCCACTTCATGTAAGTTGTTTGGTTGGATCGGTGTCTATCTTAATCGCCTACCAAGGATATCCCAGAGATTTTCAATCGGATTTAAATCCGGACTATGTGCTGGCCATTCCATAATGTTAAGTTCTACCTCTTCTAGATAATTTCTGACGATCTGTGCAGCGTGAGGTCTCGCATTATCTTGCATTAGTAAAAAATGTTCACCGATATAAGGAGTAATTGGTACTACATGTCCCTCCAAGATTTCCAATATGTACCTTTCAGCTGTAACAGTTCCATTTTGTATGACCACTAGGTCCGTACGTGCGGTCAAAGAAATACCACCCCACACCATAACGGATCCTCCACCAAAACATGTGGTGTGTGAGATGTTACACTGAGCATATCGTTCGTTGGGTCGTTGCAACACATCGTTATTGTACAAACAAAATCGGGATTCATCGTCGGGCGAACAGTTTCAGTACTAATTTGTATAGCATGCACGTCTCGAAGCTGAATTTGTAGATTTCGATGTGTTACAAAACGTTGTCGAAGAGCAGGAATTCTTAAAAATCGATCTTGAATAGGGGTAGTTACCCGGTTTCGTCCTTGCCCTGGTCTGCGAGTATGATCCCTGTTTCTAGGAATCTTGCTAACACCCGTGAGACGGATGTGTGGGACACATTAAACCGACGACCAATTCTTCGGTAACTCCAACCTTCTTCCGACAGTATCACTGCTTGTACCGAAGCATCTCGGGTTAAATTACGTGATTGACGCTCCATAATAAACACAATTAATAATAATCAACAATTAAACAGTAGCCGAATAAAATTCGTGAACACTTGGAAATTAGTATATTTATAGAATTAGTACATTTTTTGCTTCTTTTGGTTTTGTTGCAAAAAAAAACTATATCGATAAAACATAGTCAATAAATTTAGAGTGTACGAATAGCATATACAAGGGGCTTGCAAAATATAACATTACAATGGAAATTTTTATTAACGCTAATAAAATATTTTAATATTTCAAAGTAACGCGTTAATTTCTTGGAGAAGTGTATATAAGATATACAACTAACAAATGACAGAAATTGGGTTTTTCTCTCTTCATTATAAGTTCGGGCCAAGATAACTGAAAGAAGTGGTTCTGTTTTCATGAGAATATCTTACCAGTTCCAACTTTAATTATAAGTCAAAACTAATAAAATTTTAAGAGTGATTACGTAAGTTAAACACTTGAATGAAGTAGTTTCATAAAGAACCGTGCATGTTCATGGGAAAGTGCTTTTCCAGTGTATACATACTGTACCTATCTGTATTCAAAACGATAAAAAATTTTATTTTTTAGACAAGCGGTTAACCCGGCAACTGTGTTATGGGGTGAAAATCACCCACGTCGTTCATTAGCGCTTGTTAAAACAGTGGCAACATCGCCAGATTCATCTGGCGCCACGAGTACCTTCCCATAATATAACAGATCTTGTATTGCATCATAAATTTCAGTATATAAATAAGATTTGAACGAGTGGTGTCGCGTTCTTTGGACTTTTGGGTGATTTTAACCCCACCACACAGTTGAAGTGCAGTAATATTTAGTTTTTGGGTAATTTTAACCCCACAACACCGGTTAATTATTAACAGGTAAGTTCTTATACTAGCACAGTTTATCTTTATTTTTTTAACAGAAACATAATGTAATTGGTAGGAATATTGAAAATTGATTAGTTTTTTTTAATTTCAGACATATAGAAATATGTGTAGTTGGGAGATAGAACGAGAAGCTCTCTTGAAGCTTTGGCAGGATGAATTAACTGGATTAGAGTTAAGATCAGAAAGCGAATCTGAAAATGAAAGTCAGCAGGTTAGCCTTCGTCTCAGTGAGGATGTTTTAGAAAACCAACTTCAATCAGTGGAAAATTGTCAGCCTGGAAGTTCTAATCAGAAAAATCAATCATCGTCGGAAGATTCCTCTCAAGACAACAATAAGTTTGAAGATAATAAAGTAAGGCAATCTAAGTTTTTTATCGGATGGGATAAAAAAACAAAATGGGCAAAGAACTGTCCTAATAAATCGGTTAGAACACGACAAGAAAATTTAATAACTTCACTTCCCGGTGTTCGAAATAATGCAAAATATTGCAAGTCGCCCATTTCTTGCTGGGAATTATTCATGGATAATATTATTGTGGAAGATATTGTCCACTGCACTAATAAAAAAATCAGTTTAGTCGCTCAGAATTATAATGACCAACATAAATATATCACCAAGTCTACGGACGCAGAAGAAATTCGTGCAGTTTTCGGATTAATATATCTATTAGGCGTTTATAAAGCCAACAGGTTAAATCTGGAGGATCTGTGGGCTACAGATGGAACAGGAATTGACATTTTCAGGCTAACAATGTCCCTGCAAAGATTTATATTACTTTTAAAATGCCTACGATTCGATAATATCGAAAATAGAGAAGAACGAAAAAGAGTAGATAAACTGGCAGCTATACGAGCTGTTTTTGATCGATTTGTATCCAATTGTCAACAATATTTTATTCCTAGTCAATAGTTGACAATCGATAAAAATTGGAATCTTTTCGGGGACGTTGTTCCTTTCGGCAATATATCCCCAATAAGCCGTCCAAATATGGAATTAAAATATTTGCCTTAGTGGATGCCAAAACATTCTACATTTTAAATTTAGAGGTATATGTTGGCTCACAGTCTGAAGGACCTTTTCAATTTAGTAATAGACCGTTTGATGTAGTAAACAGGCTTCTTCTTCTTCTTCAAGTGCCCTGTCCGTTGCGAACGTTGGCTATTAACATGGCAATTCTGATCTTATTTGCGGCGCTTCTGAATAGTTCGACCGATGTGAGCCCGAACCACTTCCTCAGATTTTGGAGCCACGAGTGTCTTCTCCTGCCTGGCCCTCGCTTACTGTCTATTTTTCCCTGGACAATCAATTGCAGTAGACGGTACTTATCGTGTCTCAATATGTGGCCTAGATATTCAAGCTTTCTTTGTTTAATTGTGTTCACGATTTCTTTCTCCTTTCCGATTCTTTGGATTACCTCTGTGTTGGTGACATGTTCGGTCCAGGATATACGAAGAATGCGTCGGTACACCCACATTTCGAATGCTTCTAGTTTTCTCGTGAGCGTCTCCGTCAGCGTCCAGGCCTCCACACCATACAGTAAGATCGGAAAAATGTAGCATTTAACTAGACGTAGTTTTAGGGGAAGAGACAAATCCCTGCTTATGAGGAGCTTTTTCATATTGCTAAATGCTGCTCTAGCTCGTTCTATTCTCGCCTTAATTTCTGTGGCCTGTTCCCATTTTGCATTTACGTTGGTGCCAAGGTACACATAAGATTCTACATGGTCAATTAGTATGTTACTTATCCGTAACTGTCGAGCAGGCTGTTGCTTCCTGCTTATCAGCATCCACTTTGTCTTCTTGAAGTTGAGGCTCAGGCCGTATTCCTCACTAACTGAAAAAACTCTTTCCATTGGGCCAAACAGGCTTGTAAATACAATCCGTGGTACTAACCGCAACATTACATTCAACAACTGGTTTACCAGCATACCGCTAATGGAACATTTGCTTAATGAACATCGGTTAACATCTGTTGAAACTATTCGTAAAAACAAGAGGGAAATACCGACAATCTTTTTAAATTCCAAAAACAGAGTTGAAAACCACGCAATTTTCGGATTTAAAAAAGACATTTCTTTGGTGTCCTTTGTCCCGAAGAAAAATAAAATAGTGTTAGTAGCTTCTTCACTTCATCATGATACAGAATTTGACCACAAATCAAATAAACCTGAGATTATAGACTTTTATAATCACACAAAAGGTGGCGTAGATATGGTTGACGAAATATCTGCGTTATATAATGTGTCTCGTAATAGCAAGCGATGGCCTCTAACAATCATTTTTTCACTGCTTAATAATGCAGGAATCAATAGTTATGTTATTTATCAACATAACAAGCCAACTGAAAAACTAAAACGCAGATTTTTTTTAAAAGAACTTGGTTTGGCACTAATTAAACCATATATTGAAAAAAGAGGTAACAATCAAAGAATACCATCAGACACAAGAGCCAAACTAAAAAGAAATGATGGCGGAGAGGACTCTCAAGGACCTCCAAACAAGAAGCAACGAACAACATCCAGATGTGGAGTGTGTCCCTGTGGAAAGGACAGAAAGTGCCAAAAAAAATGTGTGAAATGTGACATTTTTCTTTGTCTTGAACATTGTGTATATTTTTGTTCTAAATGTGCACGTAATTGTTAATTATGCTATTTAAACAAAAGTTCCTAGTTACTTTTTATAAAATTTGTATTTTTTTTATTCTATATCTCTAATAAAAATTTTGGTAACAAAAATTGTGGTAGTGGTTTAAATATAAACTAAATTTTAGTATATTTTTTAAATCGTTGAATTTTTAACGGAAATTTTTTAAATGATTTACCTTTGAAAAATATTATATAACAATATAACCATGATTTAAAATCTTAAGGTTGCATGTAAAAATAGAATATTTTCTCAATTTTATAAAGAAAAAAAAATGGGGTGATAATTACCCCAACACACAGCTCCTGTCAAAAAATTTCACCACACAGTCGCCGGGTTAACGTGAAAATAAAGTTTCTTTACAGGTTTTAAGATTCAATGAAATAGAAATGTCACATTATGTTAGTTTTTCATGTCTTACTCTATCGAAAGCTTTTTCGTAGTCAACAAAGCACAAGTGTAGGTCGACTTTTACATTACAACACCACTGAATAAGAATATTGATAAAAAATAGTCATTTTCGAGTACTTATTCCATTTCGGAACTTAAACCGCTTGTTACTAATCTCCTTCTCTAACTTTTCACAGATTCGTTTTCTTCACGATAAATACGTTTATTTTCTTTTCTGTTAACATTATTTTCTACACCAATTACAATGCTGCCAATTAGACATATCGTTCCTCTACTTCTTTCCCTAATATTTTTATACATATTTTACAGACTCAGAAATTTAGTCATATCCGAATTGCTTTCACAATACTTTTGTCCTGTGTAATGTACGCTATGGGCATAATGTGTTTAAGCCTTTTATGACTCTCTGGGAATCGGGACCAAAGAATTTTATATAATTAATTTGCTATAAAATCATGTTTGAACATGTTTTTAAAAATTGGAATTGGCTGACAAAGGGAATAAATATAGATGGAGAATATCTAAACAACTTACGTTTCGTCGATGATATAGTCATAGTAGCCAAGGAACTAGGGATGGCAAGAGAGATGGTACAGGAACTCGTTGTAGCTGTAAATAATGTAGGTTTAAAAGTATAAACATCTCTAAAACAAAAATAATGACAAATTTGGTACCCAACCAAAACATTAGTACTGGTGGGCAAGAAATAAAATTCGTAGATAAATATAAATATCTTCTTCTTCTTTTAGTTCCATGACCGTTATCGATCGTTGGATATCATGTTGGCTACTATATGGATATCTTAACTTAAATAATGATGTAGTTGATTTTCCATACCATAGCCTTAGATTTTTCAGTTGCCGTGATGTTCTTCTTCTCCCAGTACCACAATTACCTTAGATCTTTCCCTGAATGATCAGATGTAAAAGATTATATTTTTCAGGGTGTCTCATCATGTGACCGAAGTATTCCAGCTTGCGTTTCTTTATTGTATTGACCAGTTGTGTTGTTTGGTTCAGCCGTCTAAGGTCCTCCTCATTCTGACTTTGACCCAGCTTATTTTCAGTAGTCGTCTGTATACCCACATCTCAAAGGCTGTCCAGCGCCTAAGGATAGCCTCAGCAAGAGTCCACGCTTCCACTCCATACAGCAGGACAAGAAAGATGTAGCAAGATGTCATTCGAACTCTAAGGTCAATGCTAAGATCGTGACTGCAAAGTACGTTTCTCATTTTTACAAAGGCAGCTCGGGCTTGTTCTATTCGGCTTTTAATTTCTGCGGTTGGATCCCAGCTCTCACTGATATTACTGCCGAGATACACGAGTTTCTCTACTCTGTCCATTGTGGCATCTCCGACTTTTATACCGTCATCCTGTATATAATTTTGTTTGCTAACTATCATATATTTAGTTTTCTTAACGTTGAGTTTTAATCCATACTGATCACAAGTCTGTTTTATTTTGTTCATTAGATTTTGAAGCTCTTCTCCGCAATTAGCAAGCACTAAGGTATCGTCGCCATATCTAATATTGTTGACGGTTACTCCATTCACAATAATACCTTTGGTTGTCTCTATTAAGGCTTCCTTAAATATTTCCTCCGAATATAAGTTAAAAAGTAAAGGCGACAATATACAGCCTTGTCTTACTCTTCTTTTTATATTTATTTTATTCGACAGTTCTTGTTCAACCTTTATTCTTGCCACTTGATGCCAGTATAGATTTGTAATTATTCGTAGATCTTTATCGTCCAATCCAGCTGTTTCCAATTTTTCTAGCTTTTTGTTATGTCGGACTTTGTCAAAAACCTTTCCAAAATCGATTACACAAATATAGACATTTTGATTTATATCTCTGCATCTCTGTACTAGCACTATTGCTAATTCTGTCCTCTAACAGCGTGTAAATTTTGCTGTGTATTACTCGCAGGAAGATCTTCAAAACGTGACTCATGAGACTTATTGTCCGATAATTACAGCATGTCTTTGGACGATGTTTCTTAGGTATTGTGACAAATGTCGACTTTAACCAATCAGTTGATAATATCCCAGTGTCATAAATTCTGTTCAAGAGATTACACAGAGTTTTAATTCCATTTTCTCCCAAAAACTTTAGTATTTCAGCACTTACTTCATCGGGGCCAAGTGCTTTTCCATTTTTTGCCGTTTGTATTGAACGTGTAACCTCACTTTCTGTTATAGATGGACCTGATAGAGCTATCGGTGTATAGTGCTCTACTCTCTCATCTTCAAATAATTCAGAAATGTAGTTTTCCCATTCTTTTAACTGTTTAGTGATGTCTAATATTCTGTGTCAGTTTCTGTCTAAATTTTGGCATACTTGTTTCCGTTTGTTTTTAGCGACCTCTTTTAATTTCTTATGCAGATGAAATGTATCGTGTTTCTTTTTATATTGTTTAATTGCATTACATTCTTTACTATGAAATATAAATATCTAGGACATGAAATTATAATTGTCGGGGTTAATCAGACCCATGAACTGAAGAAAAGGATTGGTCTTGGGTAAGCAGCATATATGTAAAACTGAGAAAAACTTTTAAAAGTGAGTTGCGCTCATGCCTGAAGAGAAAAGTATTTGATCAAGGCGTCCTCCCGGTGTTGACATACGAAGTAGAAAAACTTCTTTAACAAAATCCTCGGCTACCAAACTGAGAGATAACATAAAAGACGAAGAGGCCAGGAGAAAGACCAGGGTGACTAACGTAATCGAAAGGATAGCCAGACTAAAATGGAGACGTGTAGGTAACATAGCTAGAATGACAGATAACCGATGGACAAAGAAGTTATTGGAATGAGGCGACCAAGGAAAGACAAGAGAAGCGTAAAATCATATGTTTATGAAAAATTTCTTGGCCGAATTATGGTACATATTTCACGGTATTGTCTTACATAAAACTTGACTTATATACAGGGTGAGTTACCACTAACGAGACGGAAGCTTACAGCGAAACGGTAAATGATTGTAAACATTTTTTAAATGTATAGTATGTAGGTTGATAAAACCTACATTATAAAATTATTTTGAAATATACAGGGTGTCACAATAAAGCGCGGCGTTTTAAAGATATATTTTTTTTATGAAACACCCTGTATTTTATTGGATTTTCTAATTTTCTGCAAAAAATGAGGTATAGTTTTATAAGACTTCCCTATACCTATGTACAGAGTATTCTGAGTTATGTGGAATATTCTTAAAATGTTAAGCTTTAAATTGATTATTAAACATTTATTACATTTACCTAAAAACGTTCTTAACAAAAACAAAAACCGTAAACAACGAGCTAGTGGATATCCAAATCTGGCACCCTACTCCCAGAAATTAACAGAAGAATGAAACTGGCTCGGGATTCTTTTGGTAAAAATTCAGTTATATTCAAGTCCAGGATGCCACCTACCTGAAGTATTCGAAAAGTGTACACTACAAATCATGGCATACGGCTGCGAAATTTGGGTAAGAAAGAAAAATATAATAACGAAACTCTAAGTCACTCAAAGGTTAGTGGAGCAATGTATGCTGGGTAAAACAAAGAAAGATCGAAAAAGAATAGAACGGATCAGACAGAAAACCGAGGTGATTAATGTAATTTACATTAGTAAAGAACTGACAATAGATATTCCACTAAAGTTACATTGTGGTATCCAAGAGACCAAGAAGACGTCCAGATTAAAGATATGACTATGACATAAGAAAACAAGCCAATACAACATGGCAAAGAAAAGCAAATATTATTCAATCGTGGACAGAAATGAAGAACAAATATTTAAGAGAGGCTGCACCATAATAGCTAAAATACGCTGAAAACGATAATAATATATGTATATTTCAGCATCTTTGCTTTGTCGGATACACGGCTGATACCAAACCAAACATGGTTAGCGTACAAAGGTCATAAACGAAAACGATTGAATAACATCGTTTTCAGTCCTTTGCGATGTACTGGTGCAAAAATCTACAGTTCACTTCACACGACGAAGTGTGCAGAAGTTTATATTTTTCAGCAAAAGCTTGCTATCTCTTTGAAGAATTAAAAAGAAAAATATACGGTGTTTGAGCACTATTTGTCAACCATAATTCAACTACGGGGGGGTCTTCTTAGTACAAATGTATGTGCATTACTTCAGGTAGAAAGTTAGACAGACAAGTGTGTAGTTTTAACCATTGGGAAGAATTAAGGTACGACCCATCTGAATATAGCGACAAACTGAACAAATGTTTTGTTTTTAAAGTAGCAAACAGTATTTTTCCAAAGATAATTTAAAATTACTTTGATAATCTACAGTTTATTTATGTAAACATTTCTCTCATCGCATATAAAAAAACTGCATTTTCGGAAGTATGTTTCATGAAAGATAATAAATACAATAATATATCTCATGCACTCTCACGTGAACTACACTTTATCTTATTTCGTTTCTCTATTTTCTTAGAACTTTCCAGTTATAAACGTAATAAAATTGTAGCATCGTATGATGCGGGATGGTTATAAAATGTTTTCTTGTTTTTCTTTTAGCGTCCTTGTAACAAAATTCGTCACATATAACTAAGAACTTCTAAAACTCCCAGACAGAAACTTTGAAATTAAGATACTGGTAAACTTACCAGGTACATAATTTACTTTTACGACAAAAATTATGCGAACGTTTAAATAAACGTATTTTATTAAAACGTAAAATATATACCCTTATAGTAGTTTTTATCTAGATGGAAATCACAAAATTTGTAAAGAAATTCTAGTAGCAAAAATATGGATGACTAAACTTTTCAATGAAGTCAAAACTTTCCATAATTGTGTCGATGTTTCTCCCGTATTTTCTTCTAGTTTTGTCTGTTATGATTCTTAATTCATTCATGTCCACTACTTTGAGAATAGTTTTAGTTTTATTATTCTCTTCTGTAGTTTACATTCCGTACGTTGTAATAGGCCTAATGTAACGCTTTTATATGCTAACTTTACAGTCTGGTCTTATATATCTCTTAAATGTAATTCTTATACATGCTGCTTTGCTGATAAAGCATTTAAAATATTTTTCAGCATTACGTTCACTGGAGAAGTAAATTTTTAGCTATTTGAACTGCGATATCTGTTCATCGGTTCCACAGTTTTGTTGTTGACAATTTAGTGACTCTCTAGCTATGGCCAGACACTTTTTATTCTCGACTGATATGTTCATGTTCACTATTTATCTGATAAAATGTATAAAATTGTTTTGTAGGTTGTCCTCGATTTTCGCTATAACAACATTGTCATCTGCAAAGAAGAATTTGGTGGATTATTTGTTATTTAGTTCTTCTCGTATTCTAAACTACGCCATCCAAGCAAGTGTTATTCGTCGTATTGCTTGGGCGGCGTATGGTTCACTAAGAGACACCTTTAAGAGCAACATCCCGATAGCTATGAAACGGAAGACATTTGACCAATGCGTTCTTCCTATTATGACATACGGAGCAGAAACTCTTACGCTCACAAGAACAACAGCACTAAAAATGCAAGTAACACAAAGGCGCATGGAAAGATCAATTCTCGGCGTGACAAAAAAAGACAAAATAAGGAATCAAGACTTAAGGAAAAGAACAGGTATCAGTGATGTCGTCGAACGTATAGCCAAGCTGAAATGGAATTGGACAGGTGACATAGGGAGACTGAAACACACAAGATGGACCAGAAAACTAATTGACTGGCGCCCACGAGAAGACAAACGCAGCAGAGGACGACCGCCAACACGCTGGATGGACGACATTAGACGAATATCCAAGAAATGGCAACAAGAAGCACAGAACCGTGAAGAGTGGCGAAAAATGGGAGAGACCTATGTCCAGCAGTGGACAGAAGAGGTTGCATGATGATGATGATGTATTCTAAAGCATTTAGTTATGCTTAGTAATATTTTACTCATGATATATTCTTCTTCAAGTTTTCTCTTCTATTGAAGGTTGGAAATCATCGTAGCAATGCGGACCTTGTAGACCGCTGCTCTAAATACTTCTGTACTACTGCATTCAAACCATTTCCTCAGGTTTTTAAGCCAACATACTATTTATCTATTGACATTTCACTGTCAGTACACATGTACTTAGTACTCAAGTTTACGCCTTTTAATTGGTAATAATATTTCCGCTTACTTCCTATTATTCTAGTAACTTCTGTTTGATATTTTTTGAATCCATGATATTGGTAGGATTCGTCTGTAATATCAAAATTCAAAGGCAGCCAACTTATTTATATGCCCTTGTCTTAGTGTCCTTGCTTCTAAGCCGTTAATAATAGAGAACACATAACGCCTAATTATCCCTAGTCGTAGTTCTAACCTTCTATCCTGACAACCTAGAAACTTTTTTAGTTTAACACGTTGACTGCGTTAATGGTCTCCTGGGACCGGCGTTCGTTATTATTAAAGTGCGGTATGTAAAAACTGAAAACTTTTAAAAATTGCGATAGACATATCTTCGTTAATATTCGTTTATTTTACATGCTAAAAACAGCATTATACTTGTTTTAAGATTTGAAACATTTCTAAAAGAAAAAAATTTACCGACCTTTTGGGGCCGATAACGCACAGATATTACAATTTGTTACTCAGGTGCGAGAGCGGTCCTACGGGATCGGCGCATATATGTTTACGCAGGCGCAGGCGCAGGTGTGTTTGCGTCCGTGTTTTACTAGTACAAAAAGGTCAACCCGCGTTAAAAGATTCTGTTTTTACGTCAAGCAGCTGATACAATCCAAACAAAAACTGTTGAGTAATGAATCGAGTATTTTAGTTAAAAATAAAAAATATAATAAATATAACAAAAGTATTGTAATTGCGCGCCAAAGTCCAACTGATTCAATAGACCATGTGTTTGGAGAGTTGCCAAACAGTGATAGTGAAAATGAACGAGAAGATCCTTGTGATTCGGACGATTCTGCAATTGATAAAAACTATGTTCTGATAAAAAATGAAAGCAAAAAAATATCATAATCTTAAAATGATGATAAAAACGAGTGGCATGATATAGATGAGAGTAACAATATCAAGATATGCCTATATTACATTTTAATGTTAACGAAATAAGAGAGTCTATAGACGCTTACAAGCTATTTAATATGAAACAGATTGCTGAAACAAATAGATTGAATAGAACAAATAGATTTATATTGTTCAAAAATGAGTTTATTACGAATACTATGAGACGAGACAGATGCGTTTTAGTCATTTTTGTAATAATGAGCAGTGTATAAAGATGATCGGCTCTATAAGTTAGGTGAAGTTTTAAAAGTACTAAACAAAAATTTTTAAGCTGCATTAACTCCAGGACGGATTTTGGTAGTCAATGAAAGTATAGTACCTTATCAAGGAAGACTGCAAATAAGGCAATATCTGCCAAATAAAATACACCTGTCTTGAATTAAAATATATAAGTTATGTACAGTGGATAGATATACTAACCACATAATCATTTATCGTGGTAAAAATACTACCACTACTTAAAATACTTCTCAGATTGAGCAGATAATGTATCATCTTCTTGAACATGTTGAATTGGCTACTATCGCTACTTGTATGCGGATAATTATTACTTGAGTTTACATTTAGCCAAATCATTATTTAAAAAACAAATAAATTATTGTGGAACCCTAAGGTCAAACAGAAGAGGTATTCCTAAAACGGTACCTAAAAAAGTGAAAAAGAGGGAGAAATTTGGGATACTTAGAACAACTCCTTACGTATTTTAAAATGGATAGACAAACGGCTAGTTCTTATGTTAAGTATTGATCCAACCCATATTACTATCTTAGAACCAAGAGGAAAACGAAAGTGGCGACGTAAGCATGTACTGAAACCTAGGGCACTTATTGATTACAATCAGGCAAAAAAAACTAGACTTTGGTAATCAGATAAGTTATTATCATTTCGTTCTAAGACAAAGTTTAAAATAGTACCGTAATTACGCTTTTTAATTTTTGCTTGGAACATCTATTGTAAATGCTTCGATTGCTTATAACAAGATAAGTTGTTCCACAAAATTATCTATAATGGAATTTAGAAGAAGATTGGCACGGGAGTTACTTCTTACTTCAGTTGCCAACGAAGACTCCCAAAAGAGTTCTTCATACTCTTGGTCAGGAACTTGAAAGAAAAGAAAAGGACAATTTCAAGGATGCTATCATAAATTAGGCGAAATACATTCAAGATAATGGGCAAGTAGTATAGTCACAAAAGTTACAAGTTATTGCAATGAATGCAATGAAGAAATAATTTGTTTTTCTGAAAATTTATTATTTTTTGTTTAATAACTAAAAATATGTTATTTAGTTAACATTTTTTTTTGTTTTCAAATATCATTAATACTTATAAAATATTGTCTTCTGCCATTTGATCTTTTAATGTAACTCTGAAAAAAGTAGTAGGCTGTCTTGACACTTCAAAATGTACTTAACAGGAAACCTGATGAAAAAACATATGACAATGTTTTCACTTTTAATAATTGATCTTTAAACTTGTATAATTTATATTATAGAACTGTAAGAATATAAAAACTCATTATGTCATTACCGGTCTCCCACGGTCGGTAACGTATCGTGTTCGCGCCAATTTACCGGTCCCATGGGACCGTTAATGTACAGTTCCGTGGTTTACATATTTTGGGAATGCAGTCAACCTGTTAATGAATGATTTTCGTGCTATTTCAATGCTTGCCTTGCTTTCTTGTATTATATTACACAATTATAATATCTTAAATAACCAATTAGATATCTGCTGATTTAGTCATGATCATGGACTTAGTTTTGTCAAATTCATGTTCAGTTATCGCTTATAAGGCATAAAATACAATTTAAACAAATTTTATTTTGATCCAAACAGCAACAAAAAACAAACAAAAAATGAGTTTTCGGTGTAAAACTGATCGTGTAAAAAATTCCCAAGATAATTGAGAGGTTCCTTACTTCAAACTCTATATGGTTTATTTCACTATGCCTTTATTTTACCAATTTTTTAAGTTTTAATGTGACATCTTTAACAAATGAAGTATTAAATTTAAAACTATCTCGATATTTTTCACAAAATCTTTACCTCGTAGAAAGCAATTTATTTCATATTTAAGTCTAAAAGTAAACGTAAAATTGAAATGGCTAATTAAAACTTAACTTCCTTCTAGCCCTTTGCCAATGTTCTGCTTACTTTTTTAAATCTTTTTACCTTCATACCTTCTACCTACCAGACTAATAGTCTAATATTTGCCTCACAATTATTCTTGATCATTAGCGATAGCAGTTCAACCTGATTTCTTTGTTTCCCAAAGCAGCGGTTCTTTTATTCGAGTCTATGAGGACAAAGAAAATGTAGTTATCGATTTTGCTACCATTTTCAACAATCTTGTATTTGATTATTATTTAGGTCACTATTATTACAGAATTAACTACTAATGGCAAACACTGAAAAAATTATTCTGACAAATTCTTTTTATATCTAAAAGTAGGCCTATCAGTGAGGCTGTTTAAGTTAAAAAATCTTTAAGAAATGCACTAATAAGCAAAACTTATTATCGAGTTAACCCATTGAGTTTATTTTTTTTTCGGTATATAATTTTAGATTTTTCGGTATAAAGATTTACCTGTTACAACAATACAACTTTTATTCACATCTATGTTATTTTGAGATAAAACATAAAACAATTTTACTTTATGCATAACTTGTTTTCTTATATTTAGTAAACAGGGAAAATTTAATTATCTGGCGTCAAATAATTGAAGTAAAATAAATTACTTGTGAAATTTGGGAAAACATATTGTGCGTAAAGTCACATCACACTTTGTACAAAATATCTACATCTCAGATAAATAAATTACATTAGTTTTTATAAGTTGTTGCGAGAGGAACACATTTATGGTCGTTCTACTTAGCAATATTAATCTGATTAATACTGTCAAAATAATATTCAAGGAAACACCTGTCTTTTCCTGTATTATTGTATTTTATATATATTGACAATCAGTGGTGGGACTTTCTCTTATGGCGTCTGTTACGCGAAATCCTAAATTTCTTGATTGGACTAATATACAGGGTGTTTCAAAAAAGTATGTCATAAATTAAATTACGCATTCCGGGGACACAAATACATTGATTTAATCCAACTTACCTTTGTACAGACGTGTACACAAAAAAAGTTACAGCCCTTTGAAGTTACAAAATAAAAATTGTTTTTTTTGCATTATCTCCTAAACTATTTTGTAATAAAAATGAACACGTTACTTTCCTGTTCTAAAAGCATGTTTCATAAAAAAAAAAACAACAAAATCTAAGCGCATAAAAAAATTACGTGCAACTAAATAAATGGCTTAAATGAATTAAAAAGTAAAAAAAAATGTCTTTAACCTCTATAAAAATATAATATTACAATAAATGTTCAAAGTGATCTCCATTTTCTTCAATACACATTCGGTATCGTTTTAATAAGGAAAACCGATTGCGCTGAAAAATAATATTTTTCTAACGAAATTGATGCAGCTTCAATAATTCTAACCCTCAATTTTTGTTCGTCCTCTATTGTTACAGAAAACACTTTCTCTTTCATAAATCCCCAAAAGCAAAAGTCCATGGGGTTAAGACCTAGACTTCTGGGTGGCTAAGAAATAGGTGCGTCAATCCAATTCCAATCCACCTACCAGGATACTGCCTGCAAAGGTATTCCCGGACTTCATTACTGTAATGCCGTGGAGCGCGATCTTGTAGAAACCACATATTCTGCCTTATTGCAATATTCACTTCTTCCAAATACTCTTGTAAATCGTTTGCCAAGAACTGCAAATAATTATCACCATTTAAATTGTTGGGAAGAAATACTCTACCTATTAGATTGTTAACCACAATTCCTGCCCAAACATTAACTTTGAAAGTCCTTTGGTGATGAGTCGTTTTTTTGGCGTGAGGATTTTCGTCGGCCCAAATGTGCTCGTTATGATGGTTTGTTATTCCATTTCTATTGAAGGTAGCCTCGTCGATAAACAAAATATTTCTAATAAAATTAACATTTCGAGTGTTTTCCATTAACAACCAATCGCAAAATCCAATCCTTTTAGGATAATTTTCAACCAATAACTCTTGAACAGTTACGCGAACCCTTACGTGAGAAACATTTAGTTGAGCAGCTATTACCCTTGTACTTGTTCCAGAGACTTCTTCAATGATTTCTAAAATGTCTTTATCAGTTGTATCCATTGTTGGATGCAACAACGATGGAAACGACGATCAATGGTCAGAAATAATCGTCTATCGGGTGTATTTCGATTGAGGTATTTTACTGCATAACGGCTTGCGGCTGCTGAATTATGTCCTTGACATTCACCTACGATATTCCCGATAGTTTATTGAAATAATTATTTAATCTGATCCAACTTACCCAAAGTTAAATGCATATCTGCCATTTCCTGAAATGTGTAGGCCATTGTAATATCAGAATTTTTAATATTAATCTTATTCACACAATAAATGATAGCTTCAAATTATTGACTATTATTGATGGAACTACCACAGAGGGTATTATTATAGGTGGTTAAAAATTGGAGCAGAAATCATTGGGGTGGAGATAGAGCAACCAAAACAAAACAAAACGTTGGCGAACGGCAACTCAGGGTTTATTCGGAGAACTGGGTCGTGGATAAGTAGACGACAAGGGGACTGAAATGGGGGAACTACCAAAATGAAACAAAGGAGTATTTACATAAGTCTCCTGGACAAACAAAACACAAGAAGGTTCCCAAGCTATTTAAATTAAGGACGCCGCTTTGTAGAATCTTCCTGCTGGATGAAAGAAAAGGTTCTTCCTTCCTAAAAACACAAAAAAGGGTTGGGGAGTTAGTTAAAAGAAATAAACAAAATGGTATAGGGAAAAATTAAATATTTATTACTGTCTCACCACAAACAGTTACAAAAGTAAATAGTACAAAAACACTATATTAATAGTTACATAAATAAATACAAAATAACAGAGAAAGACACTTACTATGTTTTCTAACTTCGTTAAATGGGTGACAATTTGTAGCATAAATAAATTATGACAAATAAAAAAATATCTTTTTAAGTGAAACTATGCATAGAGGTTAACCTTTTTTAAAAAACAAAAACAAAATCTCATAAACAATCTCATATATAAACAAACTTTAAAAATGTGTTAATTATCAACTCGTCGACGCAAAAACGATTGAAAGAATATTTCGGTGTTTTAAAATATACAAGGGGATTTCAATTTATAACAAAGAATTTAAAAATGCTACAAAATATAGGCTGCAATTTCTTCTAAAATAATGTTCGTTACAAGGTTACAAAAATATTCCATTTAACCAATTTTTTCGCGTTTTAAAGTTATTGCAAATCAGTAAATAACTTTTTGTCTATAAGCACCTTTGGATACTGACTTTTGTAATTCTATGTAATTATTATGATCATCATTTTAATGTATTGCTAAATAATGTTACTTATAGTTATTAAAATCTAACGGATTTAAAAATAAAAAAAGAAATAGAAATTCCCGAGAAAAATTACTTGAATCTTTCCATTTATCCTATAAAAATAGACGAATTTATATTATTTTTTATTAATTTGTTTCAAAAGCAAAAACGTATTAACAATAACATAATAGGTTCGATAAGCATGTATCGCTTATTATGTAAGCAATATGTTTCTTTCCCTTTGAGCATATTCATTTCCAAAGCTGTTTGCTACCTTTGCTAAAAATGGCAAAAATTTGCAATTTTAGGTTTTGAAATTTCACCAAACACAAGATTTCTTCTACTTTCCTATTAATTTTTCCAAATACCTGAACTGGCCTATTAAATAAACCTAACCTTTTTCCAACTATGTGTGTACGTAATGAAATTAATTTCAAATGAATGGGAACACGCGAACCTTTTGTGAAGCACAATGAAAATTGTGTAATTCTCCCTAGGTACATTTTAATTTATACTTACGGTACGTAATTTTTTAAATTTCTTTCTTAATTAACAGGCAATTTTTCTAAAATATATATATTGTAATATATAAAACACATTTTTATAGTTTGGTTTAATATCTTAATTTGAAAATACATTTTAAGATGTAATTAACTCTTGTCAATTAAATTATGTTATATATATATATATATGTATATATATATATATATATATATATATATATATATATATATATATATATATATATATATTGTTATGATGTGTTTTTTTTTGTTTGTTTGAATTATGAGCAATGAGTATTTTTAATAATATAATATATAGGGTTTTTATCGCGGTTCTCAAAGAATTAGCTTGTAAGTACTTTTTTAAATTATCTTTATTATAACTATTATGAAACACACATATATATCTAACCTAGTCAATGTAAATTTAAAATAAACTATCTTTAAACTGATATTCTTATAAAACTAATTAAATTCTATAGACAATCTAAAATTTAAACAAACTATCTTCAAAATTGAAATTGTTATGACACTAACTAAATTATATTAACAAAATTTTGTACCTTTCTTTCACTGAATGCCTAAATGAACTATTTTCCACTAAGTATATAGATTCTAATCACCACTGAATGTCTTCGTACTTCAGTTATCCTTGTTTTTTTTTGTGAAATTACTTTTTTCAATTATCAGCTTCTACCAATTTAAGATATATTTTTCTTCACCAGCATCTATACACCACCAACCAAACCAGCAAACAGCATTTATATTTATTCTTCTTTTCAATATACCAATATCCAATTATTATAAGTTGATTTATACTAATCTCCAACCATAATATAATTTAATTTCTTCCAATATACCTTTTTTTATCTTCAATAATTATTTGTGTATAATTATAAATGTGCATTAAATTATATGCATAATTTTTAATCTTCATTTAACTCACTATATTAAACTATTGGACTATTTGTACTTGATTCACTGACTCTAACTAACTTTCATAATAAACTGCTTGACTTCTGACTAAAAACTTAAAAACTGCTAAAAACTGCCCTCTTGAATCCAAATCACGGGTATTTATATGTTTTTGACATTCTAGAACCATCTCGTAAGAGATCATGTTCCAATTTGTTCTATTTCATACTTGTATGAATTTTCTGGAACAAACCATTTCGCAAACATGGCCATCTCCGGAGATCCAGAGAATTCCATTCTTTTCTATTAATAATTTTGTTTACATTTAGGCTTTTCAGATCAGAATATATAATTAAATTAGTAACTAACACTCTAATTTAATAAAATACACATTTCAAACAATATATTATTATAACCCACTTTATATTCGTAAATATTCTTAAACGTCACTTCAGAGTATAAATATCTGTCAATCTCCGAGAGTATTTTTGGTTGCCTAAGCACATGGCTCACTTATATATATTTACAATATTAAAATACAACTTTTTACAATTATTATATGCTAATTTATTAAAAATGCCCTCACATAAATATATTTTTATTAAATTCTCTAGTATATAACTTATTTAAAACAACCAAATATCTAATATTATGTAGTATATAACTTATAAATTATTTTCTATAAACCCTAATCGTCACAATACCCCAAAAATAATATTTAAAATAAATAATTTACTTATTATTTTTTTAAATATTAATTTTCTCATACCTTATTAAATTTAATAAATCAATTTTTTTTTTTATTTAAAATGTGTTAAATACATCCCTGTTCGCTGTCTATATCAAAGCAGAGAACAACGGAGCACAGTTCGGCTATTCTATGGTCAAACTGTCATGTCAAATGGGGCAATGGATGCGATATCAGAGAATAAAATATAACCTTAATTAAAAATATAATAGATATGGTGTTCTGTTTATTTATAGACAAAATCTAGGAATTATTTCCATTCAAAATAACTTCATCAATATAAATTGGTAAGTTTTACACTTTTTATAAAGACATTTACACAATCAATTCTGTATCTAACCCCAAATTATGATTTTTAGGGTACCAAACAATTTCCATATGTACAAAATTCAACAAGTATGATGTCAAATTTATTCACAACAAAGAAATCTACCATCTATCTATGAAATGGATCTATCAGTAAGTTATTAGTGTTATTATATTTGTGTTAAAGGTATAGAAATCATTATTCAATCTCTTCATGATATTGAAAAATGTCGTTGATATGAAATATGCCTCTTAGTCTGTTCTCTGCATCTATTAACACATAACTATTTAGTCCATTCTGATTTTCAATTGTATATGGACCTTCAAACATTGGTTGTAATTTCTTACAACGGTTTTCTTTAACATTACTTTTTCTAAGTGAACGAATTAACACTAGGTCTCCTTTTTGAAATGTGATTGGTTTTTTTATATTTCGATTTTGTCTTCTGATATATTTTTCAGCTTTCCTCCTAATTCGGTTATTCACTTTCTGCATTACTTGTTCTAACATATCCTG
Source organism: Diabrotica undecimpunctata (assembly GCF_040954645.1). Classification (NCBI taxonomy): domain Eukaryota; kingdom Metazoa; phylum Arthropoda; class Insecta; order Coleoptera; family Chrysomelidae; genus Diabrotica; species Diabrotica undecimpunctata. Next base: position 37,534,627 of record NC_092807.1, on the reverse strand, counting down.
ATTATATTCACTAATCCACTTTCTGTTTCCTATATGGCCAAACATTAAATATTCTGGTACTTCCTCTGTATTCAAATTATGTGTATTATTTAAAAAATATTCTACTTGTGGTATATGTTGCTGCCAAGTTTCGTGTTGATTTTGACACAGTATCCTTAAATATTTTATAACTTCCTTAATATATCTTTCTGCAGGATTTGCCTGAGGATGTCTGATACTTGTAAAATGAATGTTGATTCCCTTTTTCTCACAAAATGTCCGAAATTTTTGGTTGTTAAAATATGTAGCATTATCTATTATGCAATTTCTAAATGGTCCTATTTCTTCGAAAAATTGATTAATATATAATTTTAATGTTTTAACATTTGTTCTAGAGCAGGGATATAGTTTAATAAATTTTGTATATAAATCAACTATCACTAGTATATGCTTTTTTTCTGTTGGACTGAGAACTAAATTTGAAATAAAATCCATGGAAACTGTATTTAGTTTTTCATATACAACATTAGATTTATATGTGTTCTGGTTTTTGAAATTCTTTTCTTTGTTTAGTTGACATATTGGGCATTGGGTAGTAATTTCTTTTGCTATACTTATGTCATTCTTTGCAAAATAATTGTCCCTAAATAGCATCCATAGCTTTCTTGAACCAATATGCATATAATTGTTATGTAAATTTTTCAATATTTTCTTTGCTAAAGTTCTAGTTATTACATATACTTCTATGCCATTTATTATTTTATAATATACCCCATCTTTCCTAAGGACTTTTTGTTTTTCACTCAAATTGATCTGATCTCTTATAATTTCTTCTTTAGAATATAATCCAGTACTTTCTACTAATTGATTTAATCCAATTTTTATTGTTCGCTGCCCTTTTTGTGATGTATTTTCTAACCTTGATAAAGCATCTGCCACTATATTGGATTTTCCAGAAATGTATTTGATTTCAAATGAGTATTCACTCAATATTAGACTCCACCGATGTATTCTACTGTTTCCATATTTGTTATTTAATATAGATGTTAAAGCTTGGTGATCTGTTTCTATTGTAAATTCATTACCCAACAAATAAAATCTTAATTTTGTGACACAGTGTATTATACTTGCTAGTTCTAATTCTGAAACTGAGTAGCCCTTTTCATGTGGCTTTGTAATTCTTGAAATGAATTGTATTGGGTATTCGACCCCATCATGTATTTGTAATAATACCCCTGATAATCTCTCTATTGATGCATCTGTTCTTAATATGAATGGCTGTGTGTAGTCAGGATAGTATATTTTCAAATTTGACAGAAAAATGTTTTTAATTTCTTGGAATGCTAGTTCTCTTCTCTGATCCCATCTCCATTTTACACCTTTTCTCAGTAGTTCAAGTAATGGAATTTCTTTTATACTTAGATCTGGTATCATCCTTTTATAATAATTAATTATTCCAATAAATCCTCTTAAAGTTCTTAAATTGTGTGGTGTTTTATATTCCTGAATGACTTGTGTCCGTTCTGGATCCATTTCGATTCCCTTAGTGTTAAGTTTATAACCTAGATATATGACTTCTTTTTGAAAAAATGTACATTTTTCTTGATTTATTTTTAATCCAACTTTGTCTAATCTATTTATTATAATTTTTAGGTGTTTCTCATGATCTTCAGCCGTTTTAGAAAAAATTAATATATCATCAATGTAGTGAATTACAAAATGTTCATATTGATCCAAAATATCATGAAGACATCTACATAGAGCACTGCAAGATGATTGAAGTCCAAATGGTACTACTTTGAATTGATATACTACTCCATCTATCTGAAATCCTGTATACTGTCTACTTTTTCTTTCTAGAGGTATTAACCAGAAACTATGCTGTAAATCGATTTTAGTGAAAAATGACATTCCTGTAATTCTTCCTAATATTCCATCTATACTCATTGGTGCTTCAAATTGCTTTTCAGTAATCTTGTTAATATTCCTTGCATCCAAACATAACCTGATTTCACCTGATCTTTTTCGTACTACTACTATGGGGTTAATAAAACGTGTGTCTGCCTTCTTAATGATCCTATCTTCTAACATATTATTAATTGTTTTGTTTACTTCTTCTCTGTATTTATATGGTATTGGGTATGATTTTGTTTTAAAATCTTTTTCTTCTTTAACTTTTATACTATGGATATAATTCTGTGCAATTCTATTTTCTTTATTGACAAGTCCCTTGTGTTGCTGCAATATGGAAATGACTATTGATTTATATTCTTCAGGGCAATTTAAAACTTTCATTATATCTTCTTCTTTACAAATAAAATTATTCTTCATTATGTACTCATTATTCCTTGCTTCCAATTTTACGCACTCCGCCTCGTAGGCATCCATCTGCTTAAAATTTCCATTCCTTAAATATTCACTACAATAATTATTCTTTACATTCTTCTGGGACATTTCCCTATCATCAAAATACATTTCTTCTTCATAAATATCATTATTTTCTTTTAATAATATCCTATCAACTCTTATTCCTTCTTCTACCTCATCTTTCTGCATAAATTTAATTATTTGCCCTTCCAAAGTTACCATTTTTTTTTCAAAATCTATCTTTACTTTCTTCTTTTCCAATTCATCATTTCCCATTAATATATCAACACATAAATCCTTGACAATAAATCCTTGCATATTAATTTCTTTATTAAGAATATTAATTTTAAAATTGGCTAGTTTATCAATTTCACCCAACTTCTTATTATTTGCACCAATAATTTAAATTTTTGGAATCTTTATTATATCTGATAGTTTTAATGTATTAAAAATAAAATTCTCCGAGACTAAAGTACTTTCTGAACCAGTATCTATCATAATTTTAATCATTTTATTTTTGGCCAAAGCATTTATATAAATTAAATTAATAGATTCAATAATTTTATCTTCATCTAAAGAAATAAATTCAGAAGGTTTTTCATAATAGCAATGGCCTAACTTGTAATTCAGAAAGTTTACTGCACAAAATTTTGATTATTAGAATTGTCAGATTGTATCCGACCACTTGGATCTGATGTCCTATGTCTTTCCCTACTATGACTTCTACTCACATTTTCCTGCCTTGTACTACTTCGTTCCCTGTCTTCGCAGCTTCTATTCCTTCGAACACAATTTACCTGTCTGTTATAGTTAGGTCGCTCTGTATTTCTTCTATTATTAAAATCTTGTCTATTATTATTAGTACTGTTATTAAAATGTTGTCTATTATAATTAGTATTATTATTAAAATTTTGTCTATTATAACTAGTATTATTATTAAAGTTCTGTCTATTTGGATTACTGTTATTATTATTAAAATTTTGTAAACTATTACCATATCTATAATTATTATATGATTGTTGATTATCATTTTTATTATATTGAAAGTTATTATTGTTTTTTCTGTTGTTATTATTACTTGCCATATTGCCTCTTTGTATTCTTTGAATAAAATTAATAAAACTATCTATTGTTTGAATATTTTGTACAGTTACGGTTTGCACAACATCAGCATCAAAATGTCTAGATACATTTAAGACTGTTTCATCCTCTCTAAGTGGTGGTTCTAAATATTTTGCAACTGTTATCAATTTCAATGCATAATCTACCATATTTGATTTTAAATTTTGATTATACTTTCCAAAATATAGAATTTCTCTAAACTTGGCTTGCTCTAGTTCACCCCAATAATAATTTAAAAATTTATTTTCAAATGTTTGAAAATTATCTAAATCATTCTCAATACTAGCAAACCAAGTTGCTGCATTGTCATTTAATGTCATTCTAATATAATCTTTAATATCATTAATATTATTCACCAATCTTAATTTATGTTTTAAACTATTTATGTATACTCTAGGATGCAAATTTTTTATATTACCAGAGAATTTAATCCCAGTCTCATTTGTTAAATTTAAGTAAGGTCTCCCTATGTCTCTCATTTGTGAAATATCATCTATTCTCTGTTCCACATTTCTTATTTGATTACAATTTATTTGGATATTTTGTTGTATATCGTCTAATTTTTCTTCTGTGTTTCTCCTGTCTTCGTTAATTTTTACTTCTAAGTTACATTTCTGTAACTCTATTTTCTGTTCTATATCTATCTTATTATCTTGAATAATCCTCTTTACTTCTGTCCTCTCATTGTCTATCCTTTTCTTGTAGTCATTCCGTATACTTTTTATTTCATTTGCTACTTTTTTCTCTGCAGCTTCAAGTTTTTTATCCATTTGTTTTACAATTTTATTATTATTATCTTCTATTTTCTTTTCTAATTTTCTATAATTCTCTTCCAATTTCTGTTCCATTTTTTTCATGTCTTCTTTGACTTCTTTTGAATTCTCTTCCAATTTTTTCGTATTCTCTTCCATTTTCTGTTCCATTTTTTTCATGTCTTCTTTGATTTCTTTTGAATTCTCTTCCATTGTCTTGTTCATCTGCATCATTAATGACATCAAAGCTGCCATATTGACATTTTCCTCTCTTTCTGGATTCATTTCTGCAGTATCTTGTGGAACTTGAACTAAACTCTCCCCTTGTATAGGTTGTGTTTCTACTTCCACATCTTCTTCATTCTTTTTGCTTCTTGTACCTTTCTTTCCTTGAGACATTTTGAGACTTTACTTGTTCAAATATAATTAAAAATAAAATCTATAATTTTTTCTTTCTACTGATAATTAATTTACTTATATGAGAGCACTTATCTTCCCAAACTAATTCTTTTAAATAGAGAGCCACCGCGTTGGGTGCCAAATTGTTATGATGTGTTTTTTTTTGTTTGTTTGAATTATGAGCAATGAGTATTTTTAATAATATAATATATAGGGTTTTTATCGCGGTTCTCAAAGAATTAGCTTGTAAGTACTTTTTTAAATTATCTTTATTATAACTATTATGAAACACACATATATATCTAACCTAGTCAATGTAAATTTAAAATAAACTATCTTTAAACTGATATTCTTATAAAACTAATTAAATTCTATAGACAATCTAAAATTTAAACAAACTATCTTCAAAATTGAAATTGTTATGACACTAACTAAATTATATTAACAAAATTTTGTACCTTTCTTTCACTGAATGCCTAAATGAACTATTTTCCACTAAGTATATAGATTCTAATCACCACTGAATGTCTTCGTACTTCAGTTATCCTTGTTTTTTTTTGTGAAATTACTTTTTTTAATTATCAGCTTCTACCAATTTAAGATATATTTTTCTTCACCAGCATCTATACACCACCAACCAAACCAGCAAACAGCATTTATATTTATTCTTCTTTTCAATATACCAATATCCAATTATTATAAGTTGATTTATACTAATCTCCAACCATAATATAATTTAATTTCTTCCAATATACCTTTTTTTATCTTCAATAATTATTTGTGTATAATTATAAATGTGCATTAAATTATATGCATAATTTTTAATCTTCATTTAACTCACTATATTAAACTATTGGACTATTTGTACTTGATTCACTGACTCTAACTAACTTTCATAATAAACTGCTTGACTTCTGACTAAAAACTTAAAAACTGCTAAAAACTGCCCTCTTGAATCCAAATCACGGGTATTTATATGTTTTTGACATTCTAGAACCATCTCGTAAGAGATCATGTTCCAATTTGTTCTATTTCATACTTGTATGAATTTTCTGGAACAAACCATTTCGCAAACATGGCCATCTCCGGAGATCCAGAGAATTCCATTCTTTTCTATTAATAATTTTGTTTACATTTAGGCTTTTCAGATCAGAATATATAATTAAATTAGTAACTAACACTCTAATTTAATAAAATACACATTTCAAACAATATATTATTATAACCCACTTTATATTCGTAAATATTCTTAAACGTCACTTCAGAGTATAAATATCTGTCAATCTCCGAGAGTATTTTTGGTTGCCTAAGCACATGGCTCACTTATATATATTTACAATATTAAAATACAACTTTTTACAATTATTATATGCTAATTTATTAAAAATGCCCTCACATAAATATATTTTTATTAAATTCTCTAGTATATAACTTATTTAAAACAACCAAATATCTAATATTATGTAGTATATAACTTATAAATTATTTTCTATAAACCCTAATCGTCACAATATATATATATATATATATATATATATATATATATATATATATATATATATATATATATATGTTACATTTGCAATTTCCGCGGGAGTTATATGTGTTTTGTGTAGTTTTCCGGGTTTGCCTCCGCGTTGAAAAATTTTGGTTTTGATAAAAACCATTATTTTAACGACGTTTCGGGAAGGTCGAACTTGCCATTTTCAAGTGAGCTAGTAGCGATTCTCGCTGATGCTTGAAATTAACTTCAGATATAAATATAACATATACATATAACAAACAAAAGAAATCTATAACAAATAAATTTTATCTTATTTGAACTTGGAATAATCCCTTTAATCTGTGGAACTTTTATAAGAACTTTATAGTTGTTGTTCTTTTCTTAAAAAGAAGATTACTGTATGTAGCACTAAGATTTTTAATGTCTTCTCTTGTGTTTAAGGCGTTTTGTGTAGTTCTAATTAAACACATTTCTAGAAAGAGTGTTTTGTTATAATTTCTGTCCCTTCTCAATATTTCTGCTCGATCATAGTTAGGCTTGTGACCCATCGTAATAGAATTAGTGAATTTGTCCCTTAGAGGGAGTAAAAGCTTTTTGCATAATAATATTAATAACAATAATCATCACAAGTAAGACAAGACAGATAAAAAGATAAAAGCTATACGCAAAAAAATTATTAATGCTAATTTTAATATTTTCATCCTATTGAACTAACACCATGCTAATAGATTTAGTAATTAAATTGGCTCACTAACTCATACCTGTACGGCCATGCCTCGCTACAATAACCTGCTAACTCAGCCCGTCCCTGTCTCATGATAGTAACTACTTCCACTCTACTAAGTTCATTCCTACCCAACCACTTTAACCTAATCTGTCTCAACACCGAACATTTGCCCAAAAAATGTATTACGTCTTCCCTTTCCTTCGTGTTACACATTGAGCAAAACCTCCTTTCATCATTTCTACCAGGTCGATCATTCAAATATAGAACTCCACATCTTAATTTGAACAGACATTGAATGTCCCCTAAATTTTCCATTTCCTGTAGATAATGCATGTTTACTCCTTCTTCTCGCAGTTCTTTATAGTGTCGACAAAAATTTGATTCGAGTTCCCTATTTTCAGCCTAAAGCTGTATTTCTTCCTTTTTTTTTCTATTCTACTCTTAATTATACTAGTCCAGCTATCTCTCCATTCCCATTCACACCAAACCCCAATCACAAATTTTTCTCACAGGCTTATCCAAACATTCCACCAGTCACACATTGCTCTTATCATTTGTTTAAAAAAAAATTTTGACAACCTATCATTCAAGTATCCTCGAATGATATCTGAATATTTTTAACACATTTTTTATGCAAATTCATCGTATATAGGCTGACTCTATCAATACCTGTCTGCAAATCTAAAATAAATTTAGGATAATACTTTGCACAAGAAACCATATAAAATCTTTTGAATATTTCTACCTAATCGTACTCAAAAAGACCCCTTATCTGAGACCCATAAGTCAAAATTGATCTTACGATCGATTCATACACTGTTACTTAAACCAAAAAGGGTATATCAGCCTTAGACACTAAACTACTCTAAGCCGTGCGAATCGCCACTTTTACCAAACTGTGGTGCTTTTTAAGATGAGCGTTAAACGACAACTTGGGTCATTCCTAAATAATTATAGTTAATCACGACCTCTAGTACTCGATCATTGAGTTTCCAAGATTCCCTGGTCACACCACCTCCTCTTTTGAATACAAGAATTTTGGAAAAAGCTAAATTTATTTTTTGATTCCACATCCCGTAGCATTCTTTTATTTTTCCAGTTCATTATTCATCCGCTGAAGTACCTTCGGATTGATTGTCATCAAAATCAAATCATCTGCATGTAATAAAAGTCTTAAAATCAAACCATTTATTTCCAAAGCGCCTCCCAATGCTTCTTGTAGGTCATTCAAAAAAAGCGCAAACAGTAATGGACTTAAAAGACATTCCTGTCACACTCATACATTACTGTTAAACCATTCAGATAGACCTTCCTTTGACCAGACTGTGACTGTGTATGCAATGAATAACGTGAAACGTGAAAAACAAATTCCGAATTGTGTTATAAAATCTTATAAATAAAAATAAGCGAAATTTTAAAATTCAAAAATATCTTTATCTTTAAAGTAGTACTCCACAATAGAATTCCGTAACGATCATAACATATAGAAAACAAAAGCACATTACCCTTTTATTCAACAATAATTGTTTCAATAGAGTTTGGAATTCGTTTCTGTTTAGCTAGTAGGCGTGTCACATTTTCAAATAAACCCTTCTAGTTACACAAGCGAAGTATTAAAAATTCAGTTCACGATCAGCTTTCTATACAAAACGACATTAGCATATATTGTTACCATCAAGTTCATTTCAGAAAACAAATGATTACAACTCTCGCAGCATCCCAGTAAACGTGTCACTCATTGGAAAACAAATGAGGCGGGTGCGTCACTACCAGAATGAATGTTGGTGACAGTAGGCTATTTATCCCTACTTGGAAACTTTAAAGTACTCCAGAAACAATGGACCAACTAAAACTTTACGTAATCTATTACTGAAAATATTTTTTGTTTCTCATTTTGTAACAGTTTGCTTCCGTTTTGTACGATTAAACGGTTTTCAAACTAAAACTGTTTTAAATATAGTTTTAAATCTTTAACTGTAGTATTTAAGTGTTTGCACCTATTGCAACTCATAAATTTTATGATATCTATCTACAATATTTTTTTAAAGATATTTTAAATATTTGCAAATAAGCCCTGTTTCTATATAGACCAAATCTAAATGTCTAAAAACAGGATTAAGAAACGTTTGCATGATATCAGACAATATTTTCAAAGTATACTCTTCCTTATTTATACATAAATCTGTATGTGTATATATACAGGGTGTTTCATTAATAATTGAAAATATTTTAACTATAGATTGCTGGGCTCAAAATGTTGAGGTTTAACCCAAATCACTTAAATAAAATCACTTACAGGCTCCTTACTGACTTACAGGGTGTTTTATTTAAAAATTAAAAAATATTTGTACCCGGTACTTTAAAACTATTTAACATATGCTTGTCGTACTTCACATGAGGTGTACGCATTGTATACGCTACTAAATTATGTTAAATAAACGTTTCTGTTTTTCAGTTTACAATTTTTAATAAAATTTATTGTATTGTCTTCTTTTAGAGTTTCTTTCAAATTGTGTTTTATTTTTGCTGTCAATCTTGCTGTTGAGTTCACTGGACAGTCTATCATTATATGTTGCACTGAAAATGGTATTTGACAGGTATGGCAAATCGGCTGAGGGTCCATGGAGATGATGTATCCATGTGTAAGTTTTGTATGACCTAGCCGGAGTCTGTTAATAACTACTTTTATGTCTTTTAAACTACTCATCTAAGCAGAAGTAACATCTGGTTTGATACTTTTTAATTTTGCTTCTGTTCAGTTCCATTTTACTTGCCAGGTTTTGTTCATGTAAGTTTTTATTAATGTTTTTTGGTCTAAAATTGGTATGTTTTGCATAATAGGAATTGTCATGTTATTGATAGTTTCTGTTGCTGCTCTATCAGCTGCTTCATTACCCTTTATCCCAACATGGGATGGTACCCATAAAAATGTTATGTTTTTACCACATGTTTGGGCATTGTATAGCATGTCTTTTATTAATGTTAAATTGGCATGAGTAGGATACATCTGCTTGACACCATTTAAGGCACTTAGAGAATTCGATATAATAAGAAAGTTTGTATCAATGCTGGTACATTGGTTCAGTGCGTTGAAGATTGCCTGCAGTTCTCCAGTATATATGCTACACTCCTTGGCTAGACGGGTGACAGAGGTGTTGTCTTCAAAAATAGCTGCAGCAGCTACACCATTACTGCTTTTAGAGGCATCAGTAAAAATTAGTTTGAAATCAGGGTATCTGGAGATGGTAGACCGGAATTGTTGTTGTATTTCAGAAGGATTGTGTGAATGTTTGGGATAGTTAAGTAAGGTAAAATCTACTTTTGGTATTTGAACTTTCCAGGGAGGAGACTGGCATCTGTTTGTAGAAGTGGCTCTCAATTGATGTATATTGAATTCAAATCGATTTATTCGTTCTTTGAAAGGTAAGTTTCTAGGGCAATAATTTGAGTACAGATTTGGAGGGTTGCTCCTTATTAGGCTTGTTATAAACGGGTTTTCCTTTGCACTGAGATATTTAGTAGCACACAACATTGAAAAATATTGTCTTCTGAGAGTTAATGGCGGTTCTCCTGCTAGGACTTGAAGGCTGCTAATTGGCGTGGTTCTGAAAGCTCCGAAAACTATGCGTAATGCTGTAGATTGGATGATGTCCAGTTTGTTCATTTGACTTTTAGTAGCAGTTTCGTAGCATATACATCCATAATCTAGTTTGCTTCTAATTAGAGCTTGATATAATCGCAGAAGAATAGTTGTGTCTGCGCCCCATTTGTGATTGGAAAGAACTTTTAGAAGATTTATTCTCTGTTGGCATGATTTAATTAGTTAATTTATGTGCGATGTCCATTTTAGTTGAGAGTCGAATGTCATTCCCAAAAATTTGATTTCGTTGATTGTTATAAGAGTATTTTCGTTTAGTTTTAAATTTAAGTGGTGTTGTGTTTTCCTTTTGTCAAATATTATTACTTTAGTTTTTTCGGTTGAAAATCTCAAGCCTATATCTAAAGACCACCCTTCTAATTTATTTAGTGTATTTTGTAATATTGTTGCAGCTGATTTTACTTAACTCTTCATTGTTTTTAAGATGTGATATGTCCACGTGGTGTCAAATGCTTTTCTGATGTCAAAGAAAATTTGCAATTAATTTTTGTTTATGTATAAAAGCTTCGTGTATTTTAGATTCTAATGCTATAATGTTATCTATTGTAGACCGTTCTGATCGGTACCCACTTTGGATGGATGTAAGGAGATTTTTCTTTTCTAAGTACCATTTTAATCTTTTGCTTAGAATCTTTTTCATTATTTTGCAGATGCTACAGGTAAGAGATATTGGTCGATACGAAGAAGATAAGTTTTTTGGTTTATTGTCTTTTAAAAATGGTATTATAATTGCTTCGCGCCAGAGAGATCGAAATTTATGGGTCGAATAAATTTTGTTGAAGATCTCTACTAAAGTAACCTTCGCGCTTATAAGTAGTTTTTCTATGAAAATTGGTGGTATATCATCAGGTCCAGGTGAGGTATTTTTGAGGTTATTAAGACTTTCATTTAATTCATCAAGTGTTATGGAATTACAATACTTTATATGTAAATAATATATACTTTTTATTTGTAACGATAAACTCATTATTTTTCTAGATATTTGAACTGAAGTGAAGTGATGCGGCACAGTTATTTTAATTAATGTATATATTACTTATGTCAGTGTTTTTCGGTTATAGGATTGTATTTACTACGCAAATAAAATTTAAATCGCTATTAAAAAAACATTGTGGAATATAATTAAAAAAAGAACAAAATCGTAATTTTATTAAACAAAATTTACTGACGAGGCAACATTTACCCGTATTTAACTCGAGAAACAGTTACAGTTGGGACATTGAAAATTCCCATCTATTTCGAGAGTCACATTTTTAACATGAATTTAAGATTAATCTATGGTGTGGTATATTTGGAGATAGTTTGTTGGGTCCTTATGAATTACCAGCAAACTTGAATGATAACTTGTACTTAAAGTTTCGACAAGCTATACTTTTCGACGATCTATATAAAAGATTGATCACTGAACCAAATAAGAGATATGGGGTTCATGCAGTATGGAGCTTCCTTTTATATTGTTCTCTAATAGTACGGAACTATCGGGATAAGCCATTTCCTCGTTGTCGGATTGGCAGAGGTAGTGAAGTTCTGTTGTCGCCTAGAACACCCGATTTAAACCTTGAATTTTTATTTGGAATCTTTGAAATCACTGGTATACTCACAAGAATTAATTAATCATAAATCACTGAAAACTTTTGTTTTCAACAGTTCCACAAAATTTATTATAATATCTTATCACTACAGCTGTTTCGGCAGAGTGCGTGTCTCAAGCACTTAAGAAAGGCACTCACACATGAACGATAAGGTGGGACAAAAAGAGATATACAGACCAATCATAGGACCTTATAACACACACGAAGAAATTCCTGTATCCGTTAGAAATGTGACCTCACAGTCGTGGATAAAATGTTTCGAGCATGTAGTAAAACAACAGCAGAATATGTGGAATCTTAATAACTTCATTAAAATTACCATAGATCCAGTTGTTGTGAATCTAGCAGAAGATACTACTAATGAATCTGAAGATGACATAGATGGCTCAGATTAAATTATATATAATGTTAGTTTTTATTTGAACATATTTTGTATATTTTATGGAAATAAATGTTCAGTAAATGTGAAACATTTATTACTAGTACTGTTTTCTACTAATAATTGTTTAAGTAATTTAGTTTAACGTGTGTTAAAAGTTATAAGACGACCCTTCTTTTTTTAATCCCATGTCATTAAATCTCATTTGAAAATAGAAATAAAAAAATTGTTAATTTAAACGGATAAAGGCTTTTTCCCACAAAATGTGTTTAACGAGAATTCTTCATTTTCATGTGCCGAGCTCGATTATCGAGCGTTGGCTATTAAATAGGCTATAGTAATTTTGTTGACGGCAGCTTGGAAAAGAGATGCAGAGGATCTGTTAAACCAATCTCTCAGGTTTCTAAGCCATGGCGTTCTTCTTCGACCTGACCTTCTTCTTCCGTCTACCTTGCCTTGTATTAATAAATGGAGTATATTATATCTCTCTGGGTGGCGCATAACATGGTCAAAATATTTAAGTTTGCGATTTTTAACTGTTTTGACGACTTCCGTAAATTTTCTCATCCGATGCAAAACAACTTCGTTACAAACTCTATCCACCCAACATATTCGTAGGATTCTCCGATACACCCAGATTTCAAAGGCTTCCAGTTTCTTGAGAAGTGTATCCGTCAAAGTGCAACCTTCGTCACCATACAAAAGAGTAGAGAACACATAACATCTCACTAATCTAATTTTCAGACTTAAAGTAATATTGTTTCCACATAAAAGTTTCTTCATCTTAAAGAATGCAGCTCTGGCCTTCTCTATCCGTATTCCAATTACTTTGCTCATGTCCCAGTTCTCATTTAGATTACAACCAAGGTAAGTGTTACTGTTAGTTCTCTCCAGTTGTTCACCATAAGCTGTTACTACTTCCGGTTGTATTGGCGTTTTACTGACCACCATCACTCTGCTTGTCTTTGCGGTGTTTAGCTTAAGGCCATATTCATCACACGTTGTGGCATCCTATTAATTGGATGTTGAAGTTCTTCGTAATTGCTTGCAATTAACACTGTGTCATCCGCATATCTCAAATTATTAATATTGACGCCATTCATTTTTATAGCACGTTAAACATTATCCACTGCTTTATTGAAAACGAACCCAGAATAGATGTTAAATAGTAGCAGGGACAAAATGCAGCCCTGCCTTACTCCTCTTCGTATTTGAAGCTCTTCAGAAGTGTCCCTGCCAATCCTGATGTTTGCACGTTGATATCAGTAAAGATTTTTAATAATGCGTAGGTCTTTATCATCAATACCTACCTGCTGAAGAATGGCTATCATTTCAGTATGTTTTACTCGATTAAAGGCCTTCTCAAAGTCAATAAAGCACATATAAACTGGATGTCCGATATCTCTGCATCTCTGTACCATAACTTGAATACTAAATAGTGCTTCTCTTGTTCCAAGGTTATTGCGGAATCTAAACTGTGCGTCACCAAGTTGTTGTTCTATTTTTTGGTACATCCTAGAGTGCAAAATTCGTAGAAATAACTTTGAAACATAACTCATCAAGCTGATGGTTCGGTAGTTACTACATCTTTTTGCATTTGCTTTTTTAGGTGTCGTCACAAAAGTCGACAGCCACCAATCCTTTGGTATATAGCCAGTTTTATAACTTTTATTAAACAGATGAAGAAGAGGTATTTTACCTGAACTTTCGAAGAGCTTTATTATTTCACTCGGTATTTCATCTGGTCGCGTTGCTTTTCGGGTCTTTGCTAATCGTATTGCTTGTTCAATTTCGTCCATAGTTATGTCAGGTCCTGTAACTACTTCGTTAATTTCAAGCTCGGGCCTTTCATCACTTAACAGTTCCACAATATACTCTTTTCATCTGTCTATTTTATGCAAATTAGTGATAATCAGTTTTCCGTCTCTATCAACGATGTTATTTGCCTGTTTTTTGTTCTGACCTGTCAGTTCTTTTATTTCTTTATACATATTAAATGAATCATGTTTTCCCTGTAATTCTTCAATTTCTAAACATTTGTTTTCGAAGTATGTTTGTTTTGCAGCTCTTATTTTAGTTCTTATCTCTTTATTAATTACTTTATACATTTCGACGTTTTGGTTCTTAAAATTGCGTCTTTTTCCATCAAGTTCAAAATCTCATCGTTCATCCACTGTTGCTTTTTTTTGACTGCTCTCTTTTAAGTTTGGAGTTGAGTTGCTTATAATCGTTTTGATTTGGTTCCAATGATCCTCGATGAATTCTTGTTGTTCATAATTCTCAAAATTGCGCTCTAAATTGTTTGCAATTATCTGGATATTGTTTCTAATAAAATCCATATCCAGTTTGTTATAGGATCGTTATTGTTTTATCTGTTTAAGTTTTAATTTTATTTCGGCTAACAACAGATTGTGATCAGATGGAACATCGGCACCAGGAAAAGTTTTTACAGACTTTACTGCATTTCTGTAACGCTCACTGATAGTTATGTAGTCAATTTGGTTTCTGACGATATTACGGGGAGTGTCTGCTGGAGATTTCCGTGTATATAATCTCCGTTTAGGTAGTTTCAAAAAGGTGTTCATTATACATAGGTTATGTTATTTGCAAAAATTTGCGAAATAATCTACTCTTTCATTTCTATCGCCCAGTCCATAACATCCAATAATGTTACTTTGTCTGCCTTTTCCTATCTTAGCATTAAGGTCACCCATCAAAATGAAAAGATCTGTAGTCTTGAGTTGGTCAGTAACAGTCTTTACATCGGCGTAGAACTTTTCAAGTTCTTCTAGTTCACTTTCCGCTGTCGGTACATACACTTGTATAAAATTTATATTTCTGGGTTTCGTGTTCAACTGAATCATTATGACCCGTTTAGATACCTGGCATATCGCCGTGACACATTTGCTAACCTCCTTTGAGACTATAAATCCTACACCATTACGATGATAATTACTGTCTTCTCCTGCACAATACACTTCATGATCATCCACATGGCATTGGCCAGATCCGGGCCATCGCATTTCACTAATACCCAGAATTGATAATCTGCAGTCTTCTCATCTCGTTTATGGCATTGTGTGTTTTTCCGGGTTCATATAAACTCCGCACATTCCATGTGCCTATTCTACAGCTTTTTTCGATATCAAATTTGGACGCCTCATTTAAGAGGCGCCCGTACTCGGGGCCATCGTTTAATTCCTCAGCCATATTAATAAACCTGGGAAAAATAGTGTAGTAGTCATTCCCTTGGCTTTCTACACCGCTGTGTACACGCTGTTTAAGTGGTTACCACCGCACCGGGTACTGTTACGTATTGACCGTTCTGGTCTACATGACTTCCGCTCAATACAAATACTGAAAGACCAGCTGCCGTTTTCCAGGTTCGATTTTATATAAACCCTAAAACCATGGGGCTGCCACCTCCGCCCTCCAGACCGTTGTGAAGATCTTCTTCTCCGCCCTGGATGCCGTTGTGGTCTTTATCCATGACCCTGGACAAGGGACCCTTAACAGGTACTAGTTTCCCGGGGCAGGAAACACCTGGAATCTGCGGAAGGTAGGGATTGATTCACTTTCCCTGGTAGGACTGTCTAAAAGGAGTTCCTACCCACTACCGAGGATTAGTTTTCTTTATCTAAGACATTTATAAAATAAAAAAACAATTTATATGACAATCAATTCGTTATAAAATCCTGATTATTTTTCTAATAATAACCGCACGTCTATGACTCGTCGATTTTCTTTCGTCTCAGACCCGCAAAGGTCAAAATTAAAAATATGACTCACTTGCTAGAATTGTGGTACTAAAGTATACTTCCAGATGGTTGGATGCTTGCACCCGTACCAACAACAAAAATATTTTAATGTGTTTTTGTAAAATCTCCTAATGTGCTGTCTTTCAGATGTTTTTTTTTTTAAACATTCAACAAGTTTTTTAAATTTTTTCTTTCACCAATTGGATCTCTCTTTAGTAGTGGTACTTTTTAAATTTTGTACGTAAGTTAAACACTTTATTATTAAATACTGTAATTGAACTAAATATTTTATCGCTTTTAAAACACTTTTTTTTTCATTCATTGATTTAAGATCTAATTGCGAAAAGATAAAAGATTTTTATAAAGCATTGAAAGGTTTATGAGGCGAAATGGGTTTAAAATCTACACTCTAATCTATTTTTTACTAATACTCTCATTTTAGTAGAAGTTGAAGACTTTTAGACTTTTTATATTATACATTTATATTCTTGAATATAACTTGCTGTTAAAATTATTCCTTTGGTGTTCTCATTTAAGTAAATGTTTAACCAAATTTTCCCCTCTACCATTTAACAAAATAAAATGCAAGCTAAAAAGAAAATACAAAAACATACACTTTGTTTATTTTCTGGAATGCTTAACGTCAATCAATATAGACTATATCGTGATTTTATTTTCTTGCTTTATTTTCGAATGGACTGCTTTTACTGGTATTAAGAAAAAGAGTAACTTAAAGCTGTCGGCATTAATTTTATGGCAAAGATTTTATTTAACTACAAAAAGCGAACATTGCAAAGATTTTACTAAATAAAGTCTACAATAAACATCTTTATAATACTTTTTGCGATACTCGTAAAAAGTACCCCCTCATAAACTTTTTATTTGGCTTTTCCAATAAAAACTCGATCGATTGATAGAAGACTGATGTTTGGGACGTCCGAAGAATACAGAGTTGATATGTCCAGCTTTCATAAAAGAGCCTTTAACATCTGGTGTTAAAAAATATACATTTAATAAAACTTTTCAGGAACTGGATAATATAATAAGATTGATTTTTATTGAAATAAAGATATGTTGTCAGAAAATTTTTATACCGCGTGTGCCAAAATAAGCGGGACATTCAAATACTTTGAGAAATTTATATTGGATCGAAAACTAAAAAACACATTTTCAATGTTTTTCAAAAATCTATCTATGGATACCAAACTCGACCACCACACTCACTCCCTGGGATTGAGGTGTGAGGCAACTTTAAAATCGTAAATAGAGAACTCCATTTTTTATTGCTGATTTGGATTACTCATGAACAAATAAGTGACCTATTTAGAAAACATTTTTGTGGGTGATATTGGTGATAGATGGCACTATAATCGGAAAAAACGATTTATCCTGATACAATATAAAAATCATGAAAATGTTCTATCTCGAGAATAAAAATCCAAAAACCAGTAATTTATATTTTTCAAAAATCTATCGAATGATACCAACCACGACTCCTCACCTCTACTCAATAGAAGAATTTAATTTTTTTTAAATTTTTTAACAATCTATGTGATTAAAAGGCTTAGCGCAATTTAGTTCCGCCAACCACTGTACCCACCCTTACTCCCTAAAACGTAATTTTTTCACTATTTTAGGATCCAATCAATACAAAAATTTTAAATCATTTACAACCATAGTTGAGGCTTTTACAAAATTTTTTATAGACCCGTAGGTTGAGTTTCCATAACCTAAACATGTATTTTTTATAGAACAAAGCGTATATTTTTTTTGGAGGTGGCTGCAGTTCCATTTTTTTATTTAGTGAATTTGAGTAAAAACTATATCTTTGATTTTTTTCACATTTTTCCATATGATGTTCCATCTTTCAAAATCCGAAAAACGGTTTTTTTAGGGGTTTTGGGGGATTTTCTTCAACAACACCTTTTAGTCTAACTTAAGAAGCTGTTGTTAGAAAACTCAATATAAACGGCTGTATTAATACAAAATCAATGCAAATATCCGCATATGCGGATGATGTTGCCATAATAAGCCGCAACAAAAGGGTAGCTGCTACGTTTGGTCTATATATAAATGAAAGCAAAACAAAATATATGGAGTGCACAAAATCTAATGAACATGAGAATCTGAAGGTAGACAACCATATCTGCAAATATGCCTTTACTTTTCCCTACCGAGGCTCAATAATAAATGACAACATCAGTACAGAAATACAAGCACGGATTCTTAGCGGTAATAAGTGCTTTTATGCACACAAAGACTTAATGAAAAGTAAGTTACTGAATCGTGAGTCTAAGCTTAGAATCTACAAAACAGTAATTAGACCAGTGGTTATATATGGATGTGAAACATGGACCCTCTCAACCACTGATGAAAATCAACTGAGAATATTTGAGCGCAAAATACTAAATAAGATATTTGGACCAACTCAATGCAGCGATGGTTCGTGGAGAATTAAAATGAACCACGAGCTGGATGAACTAATGCAGAGCGCAGATATTGTTAGATAGTAAAGTCACAAAAACTAAACTGGCTTGGTCACCTAGAAAGAATGCCAGATAATCGAGTAAAAGTAGTTCAGAGATGGAAGCCCCAAGGAAACAGAACAAGACGAAGGCCCCGTAAAAGATGGATAGACGACGTAGAGAGGGATCTTAAAACCATGAACATCAGACAGTGGCGAAGGAAAGTATCCGACAGGGCAGAATGGAAGAACATTGTTAAGCAGGCCAAGACTCACATAGGGTTGTAGAGCTATTAGAAGAAGAAGAAGGGGGATTTTCTTCATTTTATAGACTTCAAAATAGATTAAATCAAGATTAGGTAAATAAATATTTATTTTGCTTTATGACTTTTAGAAAGACTAAAGACAGACTAAGAGTGATTTGGTAGAAGATCAGCTACGCAACTAAGTCACAGTCCAACTTCAAAATGGGTTAGTGGGAGGGGTTGCGGGGTAAAATTGCGCTAAGTCTTTGTTGCAGAAATGAACAGTTTTTGACAGTAGAATCCATAAAGTGGCAGTTTAATACTGCCAGATCACCACATTATGAAGGAATTTGAGAGGCAGCAGTCAAATTTTATTTTAGAGGAATTATTGACAATCATATATTTTCAGTAGATAATTTTGCAATTTTGGCCACACAAATTGAAGCATATATTAATTCCAGACCTTTAATTGCTTTATCCTCTAACTAACCCATCAGATTTTCAAGATTTGACCCCAAGCCATTTTTTGATATTTTCACCATTAACAACCTTTCCTAAGCCAGACCTACGAAGAATTTCTAATCTCAACACATTTTAACACATGACTCAAGTGCTCCAAGATTTTTGGGCAAGATAGTTAACAGAATATTTAACTCAACTTCAGTCAAGATACAAATAAAGGACTGTTAGTAAACATGAAGTGAAAAAAAATCCACTAGTGTGTCTTACAGTCTTACAGTGCCAATTTACCACCTCTACAGTGGAAATTAGGATGCATTTCAATGGTACATCCAGGCAGAGACACTAGACTAGGTGTTATGACAGTAAAAAGAAACAATGGTAAACTGACAAGAGCGCTCTCAATGTCTATTAGTAATATGATTTAAGTCCATTTCGGATGTCCATTTAATACATTAAAACAGTTTATCGGATTTTTGAAGATGGCGCGCCATACGGCAAAATCTAAAAAAAATTTTTGATTGTATACACAAAATAAAAAAAAATGGATCTGCAGCCAGCTCCAACAAAAATTTATACGCCTTTCTCAAAAAAAAAAATAACTTTAGGTTCTGTACACTCAACCTACGGATGTATAAAAAATGTACAAGTTTTGTAAAAGCCACAGCCAAGCGTATGAATCTTTTAAAAATTTTAAATTGATTTCATCACACTTAAAAATAAAAACGAAAAAATTACATTTTTGGAAGTAGGTGCTGGGAAATGTTGGCGAAATAAAATTGCGTTGAGACTTATTTTTTAATCACACAGAACGCAAAAAAAACGAAAAAAAAATTCTGGGAGTTAAGGCATTTTGCCTATCTTAACGGGGGCTATTCATTTAAATAAAACCCCCGTTTTTTATCGTATTATCAGATTTAAGGTAAAATATTTTATTCACTGTCATTAAAATTTGTTTGCAGACTTATGATTATGTACTTATTTCTGACTCAGTATTTGCTTGTTGGAAATTACTACCACAACAGAAAAAAAAATAATATTTAGATAAACGTGTAATAAAAAGTTGGGTTTTCTATTTAAGATTTCACAGTTGCACCCTGCTCGAACCCTAAAGAGTGGTGATAAAGGGTTGTATTTGGTGTAATTCAATAGATTTTTAAAGAATATTGGACACGTTTATTTAAGTTTTTTAATCCGATGTAAATTTTTCGAAATATTCGACCATACTGCTTTTTTTGGCACATTCAGTGTAATAAATGTATTATACAAGGTTTTTCATTATTTTGTTTAAAATAAAAACAAATGGGTATATGTCAAAGACTAAAAAAAATGGATAAAAAAACAACAGAGTGGGTACTTTGGAAAAATAAAAGACCATGCGGCATACCGAGGGCATATAGTTAGAAGGTTAGATGCAAAATAGAGTGGAGACATTTTCGGAAGTTATATATTCAAAAATGGATAATAGATACAGGGAATATAATATTAACTTACTTTTCCTCTTCTAAATGTATGTACTATTCTGTTAAAATAGCCATAGAAAATATCAAATACTCTATTTGGGGTAGGTGCATTGAAACAGAGCGTAACGCACACAACAAGTTTATTATTATTTTTTTAATGAACAAATATTGTATACAGTATATTTTACAATTTGCGGCTATTTTGTATAAGGGATAAGTGTTTTGACTTAAACGGTCAGCTGTGCTTAGAAAGTTAATACCAAATTCTTCCAATATCTGAAGCACTGTCGAAGCTAAGCAAAAATACGGTTTTAACTGATCATGTATTTTACATTAATTTAGACAAATATACAAATAATAGTGCAAAAATAGAAGAAAATTGCAAATTCTATTGTTTCCAAATCGTAGTGGCAAATATTTACTGTTAAAATAATAACAATAACACAAAAAATTTTAACAATTTAAAAAAGTTAAAAAATTTTGAAACTGAAAATATATTAGTTCAGTGATCCGAGATTTAACCTATAAAAATCATATAAACAAGCCGAATTTTGCCAAGTATATCAATTTTGGGACACCAAAAAGATGCAAAGAAGTTTACTAGTTTTACTCGAAGGCTTTCACCTAAAATCCCCCCCGTAGATGGGGAAAACGGAAAAAATCGATTTACCAAGAATCTGTACGTCATAGAAAAATATTTCAAATAAAAGATCTAGCTCATATCGTTCATTTGGAAGAAGAGGGTTACATCTCAAAATGTTAAAGTTTTTTTTATTGCATCAATAGCTTCCAAATAATGTCTTCTGCTATAGAAAAAATGGTTACATGTGTAAGTACGCTAGTTTCCGAGAGATGGCAGATGCAACTCTTTGTCGTTCCCCGAATTTAACGAGTTGACTATGAAAAATACAGTTATATTTCAGTATATATTTAACCTTTTTTTACTGAACGTTATTCATTTTAGAGAATACCGTTATATCTTTAAATATAATTGACAAAAGATAAGTTAATATAATTAAAAGGGTGATATTTGTGTTTGGACCCATTTTTCTCAAAGGTAATATTATTTTTATACATTTATTTTTGGTATATAGAGTTATAAGTAAAGATATACCCATTTTTCTTAAAAGTATAACGTTAAAAGTAAATATTATGTTCTGATAGAAAGTTACTTTCTTAGTTGTAACTTTCTTTTAGATAATATATCATAATATAGAAGCAATGTAGTGTGCGTAAAAAGTAGTTTTGTGAAATATAACCTTATTGTTTAAAGATATTTTGTTATATTTGAATTACCTTTTTTTGCATTGGTAAATTATTATAACTTATATATTATTATAACTTAATAACAGCCGTTCGAATCGTATTTTTGCAAATCTTGAAAATGATAAAGATAGTAAAGGCAAGATAATTCGGAAAATTCTTTTAAAGATGCACAAAACATAATGTATAATAAATGTAATACAGTAAATACTATAGAACCGACTCCAACAACAAAGTGGGTGATGGAACATTTTGTCAAGGAAAATTTAGAAAATTCTCCTGTTGTTAAGTTCTTATTTAGATCGAAAAAATACGGATTTTTTGTATAAAGATTATTATTTTAGATTTTATTATTAATAGAGACCCATCTAAAAAAATCTTCAGCAGCCCTATTATGATAAATGATGACACATGTTTCAATGGAAACAATAATTTTTTGGGTAAGATAAAATACAAAGATACACTGCTTTAAAGTTACTAAAAATGTGAATATTATTATAAAAGGTATTATTCTTATTTTTAGAAACTCAATTACCTAAAAAAGCTATGGATAAAGCTACTTCATCCTCAAGCAGTGACTCATCCTCAATCAGTAACTCATCATCAAGAAGTAAGTCATCATCTAGCAGTAAGTCATCATCTAGCAGTAACACAACTTCGGATACAGACAACAGTTCACAACATTCTAAAACCGATCCTTATGGATTAGATGACAGCATGCAGATCCTCTTTTTAATCCACCTGTCATTAAAAGGCAAGTTAAATTAACAACAGGTAATGCAATTAAAAAAAGAAAAGTTAAACATCCTTCAAACAATGAAGAGGTGGGTAGGAAGAAACTTCGGTAGCCTGCAACGTGGCAACAGGCAGACTCAAACAGATTGCGAAATGGTGGAGAAGCCTATTTATCTACCAGAATTGTTAAAAATGCAGACGGCACAAAAACCAAATCCAAAATATTACAGCCAGCTAAAACCCTTTTACCACCCTGCGGAAATAAATGCAAGTTAAAGTGTTCCGAAAAATTAGACGAAGCACAGAGAAACAAAATATTTAAAAAATACTGCTCACCACTATTTTGCCCATAAAATCAATAACTCATAAATTTTTTGTCTCCGGACATGGACAGAGTGAAGGGGATAGTGTCCACGCTATGATAGAAAAACAGATATAAAAATATAAAAAAGCTAAAAAAACTGGAAGTCCATATATAAAGTACATGAAATGGGTTTTAATGATGTGTTTTATCTTAAAGCTTTGTGTGCAGACTTACACCTTACTATTCCCAAAAATTTTAAAATATCTGATGTGAGGATCTTGATGTTAGATCGCAACAATCCTACTATTCTTTATTATACATTATCTCTTAATCAAGCAGAATGTGATCATCAAGTGGGAATTGTGCGTTCTAGGCGTGAAATTAATATCAATAATATTGCTTTAAAGAAAGCTTTTACAAAAAAGTGGGAATCACCGAAGCTAAGAAAAATGGACTGTTGTCTTTAATAGAAAAAAAGCGATGTGTTCCTAAATACTATTTAAGTTTTTATAAGAATTTGTAAAGAAAAACAATCGTTATTATTGTTGCTTTATGTTTCATATTGTGTTGTGTAATAGATACGAACTAATTACGTAGTTTTTTTATGTTTTATGAATCAGTTTTATTAAATAATATTGATCTAATGGTATTTTTAATATTACTTTATCAATACAATTTCTAAAATGTAACTTTATGAGCAAAATCAATTTCTTCAAAAGATAATATTTCTTTATTCAAGAGGGTTATATCTAAGTTTTTGCTAAGAATTTGCATTATTAGAGACTCTTCAAAACATATAGCCTCTATTTAGGGTTTTGAGTTTTGGCAATAAATATGAGGCATTTGAAATATGCCCAAAAAACGCTGAATTTAAACATTCACATCATAGACGATCGCACGTCACGGAAAATGCTTTACCTTTTTATAAAGCATTTTTTTTGAAAAATATTTTTAATAGGTCAAATTTGTAGCTGGAGTTGTGTCGTTTTGTAAAACGTACTTGGTAATAAAATTTTAATAAAAGAGTACCAATCATTTGGAACCGGTTTTGGAGTATCGCTAAAGTAAGGTATAAGTTTCTCCGAATGGCCAAAAACTCAAGTATACCATAAAGTCTATGAGCGATTCAATAAATATCTTTGCTTATGTTGATGTCTCAGAGCTCACTGATTAGAACCACATTTAATTCTAGTTAATAACTAATCTGGTTGTTAAAAATATTTTTCAGGTAAATATAAAATAAATCTCTTCATAATCTTGTAATAATCATGTAACTGTCTTTAACGTTGACCAAAAAAGGTAAAACTGCGAGGCAAACAAACATTTCCGCGTAAAGTGTGGAGTGCAATGAATTATATTATATTTATATCTCTATAACTTCTTATTAATACTGTAATAAAAGAAAAGAATTTTTTAATTCAACATAAAAATTACTTGTTTCATATTTTCGTTACTACCGCAATTTACTTTCGTACCTTTTATGCCACAGTATAGTGAACTATTGGTTGTCGAATGTCTAGCCATAATCCACTTCTACTTCTTTTTCTTTTTCAGCCTTCAGTAATCCAACTTTGGACATAGGCCTCCCCCAAATCAATCCAATGTCTTCTATTTTACGCCACTTGCTTCCAGTTGTGTCCTCCGATCTTCTTAATGTCATCAGCCCATCTCATTTGTGGTCTTCCTCTGCTTCTCTTTCCTAACCATGGCCTCCACTGTTGTATTTCGTGGTTCCATCTCTTATCCTTCAGTCGGGCATTGTGTCCTGCGAAGCTCCATCTTAATTTGGCAGCATGTTCTCCTGCGTCTTTTACTTTCGTTTTGCTTCTAATCCATTTGTTTGTTTTTTTGTCTATAAGTCTCACCCCGAGCATTGATCTTTCCATCGCTCTTTGTCCTTTTACTATTTTATCCATATTGGACTTGGTGAGTGTCCACGTCTGTGAACCATACGTGAGTATAGGGAGGATACATTGATCGTAAATTCTGGTTTTCAAATACTGTTCTATTTTATTGCTTTTCAAGATCCAACTCAGTTTTCCAAATCCTGCCCACGCTAACCTTATTCTTCTGGTAATTTCGGCAGTTTGATTTTCTTTGTTAATTTTCATTATCTGTCCCAGATATATGTATTCGCTTACTGTTTCTAAATTTATGTCGTTCAATGTTATTTCTGGAATGTTCGGTGTATTTGTCATTATTTTTGTTTTTCCAAGTTCGTCTTAAGACCTACTTTTTCCGAAGCTTGAAATAGTTGCGTTATCATGGTCTGTAGCTCTTCGAAACTTGTAGCGAATATTACAATGTCATCAGCGTATCTTAAATGACTTAGTTTTCTTTCATTAACATTACCCACATAATCCACAATAGTCTCAAATTCGTGAAATACAATATACTTCTTTATTTTTAAAAATATGTTTCCACTTAGAGTAGTTAAAATCAAATTAAATAAGTTTTTGTCTCTGTCTATGTCTATAATTACTTTTGAGGTATATAAAAATTATGCGAAAAATTGTAAAATATTAGCTTAAAAGTAGCCTCTGTTTATTTAAAATCTTGTACACGAACTACATTGTCTAAATTTATGGCCTAATGCAAACTTCTAGGATGCTTGCAGGCTTAATTCTTGAAACTTCTATGTCGGTTTTGAAACTTTTAATGAGATATCTGATATTATGTTTCAGTTTTCCTTTATTATTGATGCAGGCGGCGTAATATCTTCCTTATACATAGACGTTTGTGCGAACTTTTAATAAGATAGAAAAGATGTAAGGCCACATGGATTGCTCTATCAAGTAGTAATATAGTTTTGTTTTAAATATATTCAGTCATACGAAAGATTCAGTGTACTATATTTGTTTGAAATATATAAATATACTTTTAAATTTCTAAAATATGTAAGTAAGCAGTGTACTTTTAAATATATTTATATTATGCACGTTTTCGTTTTTTATATAGAAGGAGCGCATAATAAGGCAATATATCTAAAAACTTATTTACTTATCCGTGGCTTTTCACATAATATTCTGTTTGCAATTACCACATTTCTATCGACATTTCTTCTTTTCATATATATCTTCTTCAGTAAGGTCCCTTTGTTTCATTTGTACGTTCAACTGTAATCTAAAACGTACTTTTTTTCTCCTTCTGTTTGTTTTTTTAAGTTACCAGACAAAGGGAAAAAAAGAAAAGAGGATACACAACAGAAAAAAACGAACTTGAATACGGAACTTAAATATGTAGAAAACCTTTACAGAGAGAAATAATTCATAGCATTCTACAGCAACGATAACATCAACAGAAAAGAATTCAAGGCAACCACAAGACAATGCAGAAGTCAGAGTAGCGACCTATTAACAACAAGGAAAGATCCTTTTCGTAACCCTTGTGAACGTGATCTAACAAAGCTATTCTCCTACAATCGTAGTATCTATATGTATCCTGAACCTGTGTCTTCTTTTCTCACATTTCAGATTTTCGTGTGTGACGTCTCTCTCAAGGTATTGGCTTAAAAGTTCAGTGGCTCGTTCTAGATCTTTTTGGTTATCTTCAAATATCACAGATTGATTATTCTTTTTCAAATAGTATGCAAATACGTAAGTATACATAAGTGTCTGTCGACACTGACAAAGTATGTCAACTGCTTTTTTAGATATTGCACTTCTATCCAGCTCATGTTAAGTTGTTGTATCTCCTCCATTTTCTCCTTCACCGATGCGCATAATTTGTGCTCAAACTTTAAAGACTGCATGTGATTCATGTAGCGATTATAGTAGAAAAGATAACGTTGATGGGCTGCTCTGGATTTTTCTTGGGCGTCCCGGGTTGATCTTGCCTCATCTTCGTTATACCTATTACAGTTGTACCATGAGCTTCCATGTGGCTCTCAAGGCCCCAAACATACCCAGCAAAAATCGGCGTTGCAGTTTTGATTTCTTTGCCATTTGAATAGATGGGTACAATACTTTAACCAGGCACTTAATATGGAGAAAAAAGAAGAAAACCTGGAAGACGAAAGAGATGAGTTAAGGGGAGCAGACGAGAGGGAAGAGGAACCACCAACGATTCTTGAAGTTAAAGATGCAGTTAAAAAACTAGCCAGAAACAAATCACCCGGAGTAGTAAATCTCTAAGCTGAACTGTATAAAGAAGGTGGCCATGATACCATGGAAACAGAAATCTCTCCCCAATCATTGGAATATTGGAATACTTTGCACCATATACAAAAAAGGAGATATCTTTGAATGCTTTAACCACAGAGGAATTACGCTTGTAAACGCAGTGTATAAAATATTTTCCAGAGTACTATGTCACCGTCTGGCACCATTATATGCAGAACAGATAGTAGGAAAATACCAGGCTGGTTTCAGGGGTGGTAAATCGATAATTCATCAACTTGGAACCCTGAAACAAATTTTGGAAAAAACACTGGAATATGGCATTGATACTCATCAAATATTTATAGACTACAAAGCAGCCTACGGCTCTGTAAATAGAAGAGAAGTGTTCGAAGCAATGAAAGAGCTAGGAATACCAAATGACTTGGTATATTTAACAAAACTAACCCTTGAAAAAGTTAAATGTACAGTACAAATTCAGGGGGAACTGTCTGAACCTTTTAAAACAAATAATGGGCTGCGCCATGGAGACCCTGTCTGACGTATACTGTTCAACTATTGGAAAAAGTAATACGTATGTCACAAATCACAACCACTGATTCAATATATAATAACTCAATGCAAATCCTGGCCTGTGCTGATGATATTAATATTATTGGGAGAACGGAAAACGCTGTACGTGTGGCGTATGTAGCATTAAAAGAATCAGCTACAAAAATGGGTATAATAATAAACACCAACAAAACGAAGTATATGAAAATAAGCACGCAACCACAAATCCTACCACCACTCGTTGTAGAAAACGACGTCATCCAAGCAGTGAACGAATTTGTATACCTGTATACAATTGGCATACAAGTATACTTTATTTGTATACTTGGATGCCAACAGATGCTATTTTGGGCTTAATCTGCTTAAGTCCACCATTAAATCAAAAAATACAAAAATAAAACTCAAAGCAAACAAACAAACTATAAAACAATAACACGCTCAGTCCTAACATATGGTTCAGAGACTTGGACTCTAACATAAAATAATGAAAACATGTTAGAATGTTTCGAAAGAAAAGAATCTATGGAGCAGTGAATGACAATGGAGTGTGGAGAAGACGATACAACTTCAAACAGGAACGTGATATTGTAAAACATATTAAGATAAGACGTCTGACATAGATAGGACATGTAATGCGGATGGAATAAAATGACTCAGCTAGAAAAATGCTCCTTGATAGACCCATCGGTCAGAGAAGAACAAGGTTCCTTGATAACATCGATGAAGACATGGGAAATATGGAAATACGTGCTTGGCGGAGGAAGGTGATGGATAGGGACGACTGAAAAGAAATTCTTGAGGAGGCTAGTACCCACGCAGGTTTATAAAGCCAAAATAATGATGATGATGTTTGTTTTTTTAAGTTTTCAGCAATATTCTTTTCTTATATATCCTTCGCATATATACATACTAGAGCAATTTGCTTTTTTTATTTCGTTTTTTAGTCTTTTCTATATATTTGTTCTCACTCTTACAGTTCTCTAATTTGTTAATTTTCCAATTCACATCCCGAATATCTTTTCCATTGAATTTATTACTACTAGTACATTTTTCGCTCCATATGAGCTTGTCTAGGTGTATAAAATCTCATAATGAACAATATTATATAAAAATCAAAAATATTTTTTTACATTTATAATCAAATATTAAAAAAAATGGTTGTCTACATAATTTATCACTGAGTAACATTTTTGTCAAACTAGTTAAAGAAAATCGTCGATAGCTATTATTGAATATTCGTGAAAGGACGGTTGACAAAGTGGAAGCAACCAGATTTTCCAATAATTCCCTGTAAACGTGAATTTTATGGGAGTCGCCTCTAGCGGAAAATCGCAAAGAAAATAAAATTCATTCATTGCGGAATTTATATGGTAAAGGCAAGAACAAAGGAATTATTATACTTTATCGAGCCGTTTCTCCGAAAAGTAGACTAAGTTCACAATATTGAATTATTTATAAGAAAATAATGAATTGCCTTACCATAGCTTGAGTCGACACAGAGATGGCGGCCTTTTGGGCATATCCTTCATTTTGAAAATATTTCGGCTCGCTGAACAAAGGTATCAATTTTGTTTCATTTCATTTCGATGAACACGATATTTCGATTAAGCCGTTTTTGGTGTATTTACTTTTCCACTTTCTTCTTTTTGCATAAATTGTAAGCTCCAATTAAAGAACGCGAAATTTTTGGGAGAATTTATAAATATTAACAAAAAAGTTCATCAAATTTTTTGACAAAAACTTAAAAAGGGCTTTATCGTATTTCTCTTACTCGACAAAATGTTGAATATTTTAAAATTTATCATTAAAAAATAACGTGAATTTCATTTCTAACGTATTATAATCACCATTTACAAATCTATAAATTTATTATTAATGTATATTTATTAGTTATATCAAATATAAATAATAAATTAATACAAAGGATGACATATGCTGTAAAATACAGTCATATTAGAATGTAAAACACAATAAACAATATCAAGATCTTGTTCTTCTTTAACAGTCTCTTGTGGTCGTCCTGGATCCTGGACATAGGCTTTCCTTTGTGTTTTTCGTGTTCATCTGTCTTAAGATATCTGGTGCCAGTTTTATTTGCTCATTTCCACTTAGATGTTGCAATGGATTCGCTAACATCTTCTACGTTGGTTTTAATTTTTAAAGCTTTTAATAAATTATGATATTTGAATAGCTGAGAAATTTGTTCAAATTCAGATCTTGCTTTCTCTATCCTACATTTAATAACTAGGGAATGGTCTCCATTTTCTATGACGTTTCTTGTTTCAATTTACTGTTTCATTTTAGAGATCATCATAAATTTTGATTTTTTAATATCTAGTCATCTTCTTCAAGTGCCATCTTCGTTCCGCAGGTTGGCGATCATCAGGGCTATACGTATTTTCGAAACTGCTGACCGAAACAATTCGTTGCTGCTACAGCTATACCATTCCGTAAATTCTTTAGCCAAGAGTTTCGTCTTCTTCCTATGGACCTTTTTCCTGCTATTTTACCTTGCATAATTATTCGAAGTAGTTCATATCTTTCGCCTCTTGTAATGTGTCCCAAGTATTGCAGTTTTCGTTTTTTGATCGTAAATATGACTTCCTTTTCTTTATTCATTCTTCTCAAGACCTCGACATTTGTGACTCTCTCGGTCCATGATATTCTCAGGATTCTGTGATACATCCACAGTTCAAATGCCTCTAATTTTTTGTTATAAATCTTTTTCAACGTCCATGACTCCATTCCGTATAACAGCACAGAAAGAACGTAACATATCATCAGGCGAAGATTCATTTCAAGGCTCAAATCTCTTCCGCAGAACACTCTCTTTATTTTAGTGTATATGGATCTGGCTTTTTGTATTCTTATTTTGATTTCTGCTAAGCTATCGTTGTCTTCATTTATAAAAGTGCCTAAATATTTGTATTTGCTAACTCGATCGATAATTTCATTGTGTAAATATAGATTCTGGACATTTTGTGTTAATTTCGATATTACCATAAATTTAGTTTTCTTTATGTTCAAAGATTTCTGTAGCTCTTCAAGTGTTTCTGCGATCAGAACGTTGTCGTCGGCAAATCTCAGATTGTTTAATCTAACACCATTTATTTTAATACCTACGGATTGCTGAGAGAGTGTTCTATTCATTACGTCTTCGGAATATAGATTAAACAGGGTTGGTGACAGTATACACCCTTGTCTCACACCTCGCGTTATTTCAATTTCTTCAGTGGTATTATTCTCTACTCTCACTACTGCTTTATGATTGAAGTACATATTTGGTATTAGTCGGATGTCTCGTTTATCTAAATTCTTTTCTGTCAGGAGTCTGATTAGGTGATCATGCAGCACTTTATCAAAGGCCTTGTTGTAATCTATGAAACACATGAATATATATTGATTTATGTCAAGACATCTTTGAGACATAACGTTCAGTGCAAACAACGCCTCTCTTGTTCCAAGTCCATTTCGGAATCCAAACTGGGTATTATTGATATCCATTTCCAGTTTTCTGTGTACTCTAGAGTGTATAATTTTCAGAAATATTTTCAGTACATGGCTCATCAGACTGATTGTACGGTAATCACTACATTTTTTTGGCATTTATCTTTTTTGGTATAATAACAAAGGTGGATAAAAGCCATGCTTGTGGTATTTTTCCTGATGTATAAATGCTATCGAAAAGTTCAACTAAAATGTGAATCGAG
Organism: Diabrotica undecimpunctata; assembly: GCF_040954645.1. Lineage (NCBI taxonomy): Eukaryota > Metazoa > Arthropoda > Insecta > Coleoptera > Chrysomelidae > Diabrotica > Diabrotica undecimpunctata. The sequence continues at coordinate 37,503,077 of NC_092807.1, read as the reverse complement.
TCTTTTTCTATTAGTTTAAGGATTTCCGTTGGTATTTCATCTGGACCTGGGGCTTTACCATTTTTCATTCTTTTTAGTGCGTACATTACTTCTTCTTTCGTTATTTCTGGACCTTCGTCTCCTTGTATGTTACTTAGCTCAGATTGTTGTCTTTCATCTGAAAAGAGTTCTTCAATATAGTTTTTCCATGTCTTCAACTGTTCTCCTAGTTCTGTTATTATGTTCCCGTTGACATTATACAGGGTATTTGGCTGCTTACGTTTTTGTGTATCCGCCAGTTCCTTCACTTTTTTATGTACATTAAAAATATCATGTTTTGCCTGCAATTGCTCTATTTGCTATTTGATTTCTTTCTGTATTTGTTTATACCTTTGTTCGTTTTTTCCTTTCATTATTCTCCGATTGTCCATGAGAAGAAGGATCTTATCAGTCATCCACCTTTGCTTAATTTTTGTTTTTTTTTAGTCAGAATTTTCTTCGCAGGACCTGTTATCGCCATTTTTACGTTTTGCCATTTTTTATCTATCTATGTTGTTCGTTGGCTGAGATGTTTCTTCTTCATGAAGTATTTTCAAATTATTATTAATACATTTTTGCAGTTTCTCCTTTACCTCCAGGTTACATAAATGACTGTCGTCTATCCGATTTGCTCTTCTTTTCTGCTCCAATCTTTTTAGTTTAATACTTATTTCCATAATATCCAGTACAATTTGATATTTCTGACTTACTTCTGTGATTCTGTTCATCAACTCCTGGAGAGCTTTGTATTTTTTATTATTATTTTGAAATGTATGAATGTTACAGATTACTGTTAAATATGGCTTATTAGGCTGATAGTTTGATAGTTCGGAAATCATTGCAGGATACGGATTTTGTTTCTTTGTTAAAGCAATAAACGTCTCCTTCAACCATGTTCTTGGTATTACTACTATATATTTGTGATGATGTTCTTGTGTTGATTTCGTAGTATGTTAGTTGTGTTAGATTTTTAAAGGCCAGATATTTGTTTAACCTCTTTATACATATAAACCGTATCGTTTTTTTTTCAACAGCTATATCCCTTCACACTGTGATGTTAACCAATTTTCTTTAGTTTTTCGTATTTTGGATATTATTTGTTGAATATGTTGTTGTACATTCTCTTGTTGTTCAATATTTGAAATATTCTCGTATTTATTGAGATACCATTAAGACTGCATTGCATTGTTCTTTTTACCTCTCACGTCAGATCTGCTTTATTTCTTATTTTTAGCTTTCCTGTGTCTCCGCGTTTATTGTATGTTGTATTTTAGCTGTAAAAATATTATATTCTAATCTGCGTATTGCTCTTTACACGATCTGATTATTTGGACTTATTATACGGTTCCGAAAAAATTTTGATGTTTAAGAAAAAAATTGTTTTTTATGAGAATTTTTTGGCGCTGAATCGAAATACGTAGAGATTTTAGAACAGATAAATATGTTTTTATTGTTTGTTCTAAAACCAATTATTCTCAAAGATCGTGGTAAATAGCCCTAATGTGTTTTGTTACATTTGTGGGTATTTTGTGATTGTATAACAGATACAACATATGACCAAATTTGTAGAAAATGTGTACTTCTTATATTTTGGTGTAAAACTTGACGATAAGGACAAGGTGCATGAGTACCTCATACTGTTTGTAGAACTTATATCGAAGCACTGCGACTATGGACAACAGGTAAAAAGAAAGCTATGTCCTTTGAAACACCGATGGTCTGGAGAGAATGGTCAAATCATATGGATGATTGTAACTTTGACCTGACTAATATATTTAACTACTCAGTTAAGAACAAGAAATCTATTGTTTATTCTAACTCACCTCCTGCTATTAGACCAGTATATCATACCGACACTATACCTGATATTGCCCCTCCTACTGTTTTAAACGATGATATTGTTAACTGTGACTATTAAAGTATTGATAATGAGAACAATATATGTAATGAGGCATATAAACCTGATAAAGATCGCTCACCTAAACTTTTTAACCAAAAATAATTAAATGATTTAGTAAGAAAATCTCTTTGCGACGAGTGTCACAACCATAGATAACAAGAAGTCACAACCATAGATGATTAACAACCTTTTTTATCCCGTATGTTGAGAATACTGCAGAATCTTTAACAAAATTCTTAAAATCAAAACAAAAGATGTGTTAATTGCTAAGGAATAGTGCATAAATGCAAAACAATAGCAGAAGCCAATCCCAGGCAAAGATAGAAGAACCATTTAATGAGGTCAGAAGATCGCCCAGATCGATGTTTAGAAGCCCGTCACATACTCCTACTAGAAATACTATTAGATAAATGTCTTCATGTAATGATTTTCCATAAGTAACCAAAGAAGTGAAATAGATACTTTGAAATTTAAATTCACACATCCGTCGAAGCAACTAGCGATTAGTATAAATAAAATAGACAAGTTAAGGTTTAAAGTCAGTGTAAGCTTGAAAAAAAAGAGTATGTAACCGAAAAAGTAAGTTTCTGGAGGACTACAATTATATAAAAGAAGATAATGATTAGTCCTCTGCAAAACTTTAAAAAGTGTCAAAAGGAAGATAATGACAAGAATGTCATAAAAGAATGACTAAAAAATTGAGTAAGACCTATTTGACAAGAAATAAACAAATACAGTGAAACTCTAATGGTCTATTATATTGGAAGTGGGAGAGTCCTGATGGAGAGTACGTCCAGTTCAACTAGTGGTACTGTCAAAATCACACATTAAAAGTGTGCTACACGAACTTTATAACATTCTTTAGAGTTAAAAGAACACTTCCTAGAGTTCGAGATATATTTTACTGAATCAATTGGTGTAGAAAATGCGATTTGTGGTAAAATGGCTCTTTCCGGACAGCCTTTTGAACAACTAACGGTGGATATTTTTGGTCCAATTCTAATAACAGAGAGAGGAAACAAGTACTTAATGGTCGCAATGGATTATTTTTGAAAATGGCCTGAAATTGTACCACTTCCCAATCAAGAAGCGACTATAATAGCAGAAGCATTCATTAAACACGTCATATCAAGACATGGAGTTACAGTTAGAGTTACATTCTGATTAAGGACGAAATTTCGAATCAGAATTACGACAATAATTGATGAAAATCTTGGGCATTAAGAAAGCTGGTACTACACCTCTCCAAGCTTAATCAGACAGAATGGTCCAAAGACATAATAGAACTGTTTGTCAATGTCTTTCAATGTTTGTCGCTGATAATCAAAAAGATTGCGATACTTTAATTCCTCTATTCCCGTTAGCCTATAGAAGTTCCGAATATGAAGCAACCGGTAATTCTTCATCGATCATGATTAATGAAAAAGAAATGAAGCTTCATCAAGATCTTATTGTCAAAAGATTGCCTATCTGCGAAGAAGAACGTTTCTCCCTAACGGACATTAAAAATTTAAAAGAAAAATTAGAAAAATTCTATTAATTTTCTCGTAAAAGTTTAAAGCGTTAAAGTGATAATGCCAAGGCCAGGTTTGAATTTATCACTTTGAAGATTTAAAAAAGGACTTTGTCCAAAACTTCAACGCAACTGAAAAGTACACGGTCCTACAAAAAAAAAAGATTTAATCTACCGCATCCAGTTTTTAGGTAGAAGTAAACCCAAGGTAGTTTATATCGAGAAACTAGCTCCATACCATGGAACTGATTCATCCTATTGGCTTCAATCGATGCCTGATAGTCCAGTTATTCAAGACGAATAACTATAGAGGAGGGAGCAGTGTTACGGCATTTCAGTGAGTTTTATTTCATATAGAAAAAGTCGCTTGACGAAAAAGAAGAAGCAATGAAGAAGTCTAGAATTTTCGAGATGTCATTTAAAATCCTTAAAATGTCTAGTGAAGTATTGAACGTCAGAAAATATATATAAACAGATGTTTTTGACAGTTTAGAGTCGTAGTATTAATAATATTCTGAGTTTTAAAGTTTATAGTTGTCAGTATGTTATAGCATTGTCAACAAGTTGGTATTCAAATAAAGTTATTTTACCGAAGTGTAACAATACGTTTTAATGAATCCTGCATCTGTAATCTATAACTATGATTTTATAATTTACATCATTCTTTATTAGTAACCAATTAGTATTTTAACAACCTTTTTATCGTTCAGTTTTTTAGCAAATCGTAATGTCCCTGTACATTATTCAGACACTATCGTTAAGTTAAGTTTACTTTTAAAATAGCAACTTAGTCTATTTTACCGTAAATATTTACATGTGCCAATATACTAGCTGTTATGCAATCATCATTTACTGTTTAAGTTCCTGTCAGCTAGCTCTTTATAAAACCAAAAACATGCAACTATATTTTTAGCACGACTGCAACGAAGAAGAAAAACGTATAATAGTCGAAAAAGTAGCAACCAGTCATTTACATAGAAATTGAACGCTAAATTAGTTTCGCCCTTGTAATTTTCATTAAACAAGTAATTACGAAAGCACTTTCTAGAAATAGTAGACACTTGAACCGAATGAAAATAACCCGCTTTTTCAATGAAAATAGAAGATGGCTCCTCAGCTATCCATATGTATGAGAATTTGAATAGAGCGAGAATATTCATGTATTTATTTTTGGAGGGCGCTGCGTCCTTTTCGTTTTGTAAATTGAGATGGCTTTTTTAATACTCAAACAGTATACTGCAATTCTTAGCAAAAGGAAGTGAATGCCGGATAAGGGTTTTCTTGTCTATTTGTAGCCCAATAAAATATAATCCAACAATATTTATATTTGCAGCAGATGATTTTTTTTAAAGCACGCATTTAAAAGCCAGACAATTTATATTCCCTACTTAAAAATGTTCACTAGTGAGCGACACACGCATCGACTAGAGAAAGTGATAAAGGTGGTGTAGGATCGACGCACAAGACTCACTATGCGAATGCGGTGAAGCAATAAACAATTCGAATGTAATTATAATTTTAAGTTGTTTCTAATGCCCTGTGTTTGATTCTTTTCTATTGACGATGATAAAATCAAATGTTGAAGTCGTGGAGTAAAATGTAGTTTTATTGACAGCTAATGAATTATCGCACTATAGTCGTTGTTAAGGTAAAAATTTATGATAGACTGCCTCCCAAACTAGTGCCGAAGCTATAATTATAATCTCACTAAAATGCTACGATTTGTCAAATAAGTGTATTCCCTTTGCATAGAATAAAAACCTTTGACTTTTTAAAGCTGGCAAATATAAATCCGTAAACTAATTTTTCGAAACCAAATTCAGATTTCTGCTTTAATCTGTCTCTAATAACATCTTTATCAATATATGTTTTGCTTGTAATTTGCGTCCATACGAAGCCATGTTAGAGTTGCTTCTTAAAACAGGAAAGATTTATTTTCACGTTCAGAGCGTCTGTGAATTTTTGTCTCTGATGATTCCTCTTAGGGTGAAATACGTATAAGCGGATATACAGACGCACTATACGTGAAATGAAATCTTAACTGTCTTTTTCCTTTTTTTTTCTGGCAATGAACTGAGGAAATGATTGCAATTATTTCCTCAATACCTATTAGGCAATCTATAGTCTGCAGGAAGTTAAACAATTATAATTAAGCTACTTATTAAGTTATTGCACTAATTTGTGATTAAACATCAGAACAGGGCACACCTATTGAAGTGTCGACTACGCCCAAGTAGATGAGTAGATGAGCTCTCAGAGAGTTGTGGCGTGCCAGCAAGAATTCCATTGATGTCGCCCGTTACTGAAAGGAGAAACTTTTACAAACATTTATAGGTAGATAGAGAGATGGATATATTTTAAACATTTAGATCCAGACACAAAAAAAAAAAGAAAAATAAAGAATGTAACAACGAATAGCGAAAATTTCGAAGCGATTAAAGGAAAAAAGTATCATATACGGTTTACCAAATTAGATGCCGCCTGGTTTATACCGGTTGTGAATGATTTGTAGTCGATGAGGATGTGTTTGACGGTCAGGTGAACATTGCAATTGTGGCAGGTTAGACGAGTTTCTGAGGACAGTAAGAATTTATGGAAGTTCTCTGGTTCTCTTTTAGTTAGGAAGTCGAGGGAGAGATGACCAATAAACGGTTGAAGTTTATGAATAGTTGTTTCGCTTTGTTGCCATAAGTTTTACCAGATATCCTCTACTGACTTTTGAAACGAGTTTGAGATCGTTAGTTACTTTAAGTATGTTATTTATAGTACTATGGTTGGTAGCTTCTTTGATAAAATAATCTGCTGTTTGATTACAAGTAATTCCAGTATGAGATGGTAACCATATGAGAGAGACTGTTACATCGTGAGCAGAGAAATTTTGGTAGATATCATAAATGTTTTGAGCTAATGGGTATTCAGTGAAAATTGATTTTTTTGCACGGATAAATACAAGGGAATCAGTACAAATGGCAAATTGTCTGTTTTAATGAGAGATGCATTTAAAAGCCAACACAATACTATATAGTTCAACCTGTACAAACGCTGCATGTTAGTTATAACCGACATAATTTTAAGTACACGTTTAGTGGTGACTGCACAACCAACATCAATGGTAGTTTTGTAGCATCAATGCTTTTCTATAAGAATGTTAGAAGCTTTATGCTTTTTAAAGATGGCGTGTAGGGATCAATTAAAGCAAGGTGTTTAGCCCATCGGAAAGTGAAGGCAAAGGAAATGAACTAGCCAGACGGAGGTCAATATTTTTAAATGTGGAGTAATCAATTGAGGTCCAGATTTTATGATAAGATTTTGGACATTACTATTAGTAGAAGATGGTATTATGGTAATTAGGAAATAAACGAGATTAAAGAGGAGGTATTCGTAATATAAATATGCTCTTGACAGTACTGGAGCGAAATACTTCTGGACATAGACGGAGGGCGCTACTATAAACAGAGTTTAATAAATGTGTGTCAGATCTAGAGGCAGAGGAATAGATAAAGCTACAGTAGTCGAGCTTAGATCGGCCGAGTGCTCTGTAGGCTCTTAATAACGCATATTCATTGGCCCCCTATTAAAGATGACTAAATGCTTTAAGAAAGTTTAGCTTTTTAAAACAATTGGTTTAAAGTTCCTAGATGTAAGAATTTTACATTGATTAACAACATATAGTGGGAAATTGTTGAACAAAAATAAGTTTTACTTTGAGAGAGAATCCTAGAATCCTAGTTAATTAGTTTTTCTTCTTCTTCTTTTTCTGCAAGCATCAAAAGCGGCAAGAGTTAGTGGTTGCCTCTGACAAACCATATGCAGAAACAAATATTTGACCATGAAAAGCAAAATGAACGTATACAAGACAACAGTAAGACCAATCCTAACATATGCAGCGGCGACAAGGACCGATACAAGAAAGACGAAACAACAAATCAACAATATCGAAATGAAAGTATTAAGATCAATAGCGGGCATATCATTAAGAGACAGACAAACCAACAGAAGTATACGCGAACAATGCAAAATTTAAAATATTAACAGGTGGATAAAAACAAGAAAAAAACTGGAACGAACATGTAAACCGAATGGGACCAGATAGATTAGCGAACATCTGTAAAAACAACAAGCCGTATAGCAGAATACCCGTTGGAAGGCAGCCAAAAAGGTGGAAAGATAATGTACAGTCAACAATGACTGAAACAGAATAAGCGGCAGACAAACAGGAGTAATCCTAGTCGCGCGAAAAAGAAGAAGAAGAAGTTAATTACTTCTTAAAGAATATGTGTTGCACTTTGTAGAAGTTTACACGTTATATTAATAGATTTACCATGGTAGTAGATGAATAGGTCATCAACGTATAAAACATATTTTTTGGAAGCAAAAAATTAGCTGCTTAGTTCGTTAATGGCATAAATAGAGTTGAACTTCATACAGATTCTTAAGAAAGACCCTAATTTTAAGGGAGATATTGAGAACGATTGCCGTTGACAAGGACTAAAAATTCTTCGAGTTGGAAAAATGTTTAGAAATAAAAGAATATTACCATCTAAATTACAGTAGGATATTTTGTGAATTATTGCAGTTCTCAATATTGAATCAATAGCCCCTTTAATGCCAAATAAAGCTTGTTGCAAGTTGCAATAAAACAAGTTGCTTATTAATTATAGATTGCTTCAAAAATGTGTGTCTGAGAAGAACAAGGTTGTCAACAGTAGACCGGTGATATTAGAAGTTGGATTGAGCATAGGGAAGAATATTATGCTTTTCAGGAAACCAACTGAGCCTTTTATTTATTGCCTTTTCAAAAAGTTTACAGGTGGTACAAGTAAGAGAAATTAGACCAAATGTTCTAGGAGTTATGAAAGATTGATAAGGTTTTTTTATTTGAAATTATATAAAATTGCACCAAATATCTGGGAATTTATGTGTGGTCCAGATAAGATTATACCTTTCATGGAGTTTGGAGAGATACGTATTGAAGAGATTTAAAAAAAATGAAATAGAAAAATTTTTGACATAAAGACAAGGCAAATTCATTTTATCTAGTGTAAAGGGGACGTTGATCGGCATGGCATCATATCTAGTTGATGAGAAGTTGGAGACGGTTGAGTGTGTAAATAACTGAAAGGGAAAGCCGTATTACTTTTACTGAATTTATCTTTAAAATAATATACGAGTATGTCGGCAATTACTTGGCTGTCAGAAATAACTGTATTGTTGAAAATTAGGAAAGGAATCTTAAGGTTAGTTTTATTGCCTTGGATTTGTGAAATTTTTTCACAACTGAGTGTGGTTTGCATTGTGTGTTAGAAAGGATGTGTAATTTTGCCATAAAGATCTTTTGCTTTGCTTAATAATGAATTTGGCTTTAACTTTAAGTTGTTTGTGGAGAAGAAGAATTTTCTGAGTTTTATTTCGTCGATATTTATTTAAAGCGTTCTTAGATAAACGGATTTCCTTACTAATTTCCATCAGGTCCATTTTGTAAGTAGAGGAGATGATTTCGGAGTAGAGTAGTTAGCATTCGTTTAACATATTATTGTTTATGTCCTTTGTAATGGTTAAGGAAGATAATAATATATCAATTTTTGAAGTAAATTTTGACCAATCAGCGTTTTTAAAGTTTCAGAAACTTATATTTTTAGTTTTTATAGCTATATATAATGATAAGAAAGTGGTTGCTATTATGTACATCATCAAAACCAGGGAAGAGAAGCCGCAATTTTGGTGCCTTAACGGCTAAGATCGATGACTGAAAATGAACTGTAAAGAGATATTAAAGTGGTTTTTGGATCTAGTATTTAACCGAAAATTGTCTGAACAATTTAAAACGTTTTCTGTAAATTTTCATATGAGAATCAAAGTGACCAACAAGAATGTTCGAGAGTGAAAGTTTAAATATGAACTCTTCTTTATTGATTGTATGGTCAGAAGGGATATATACGCTGCAAATGATAATCTAGGTTGGACCCCAAGCAGTAACCGCTACTGCTTTTAAATTAAGGGTACCTGGGAAGAGTATAAATCACTAGACATAAATAATAGAGCACCAGCCGCACCACCACTGGCTGTTATACAATTTGTGCGGATCTGATGATATCCTTCAAAGTTTTTAAGTTTACCTTGATGGTTGACTTTTAAATTTGTTTCTTGAAAACAAACATAATATATCGAGATTGTAAGAAAATATTATATTGTAAATTACTTTTAGGCAGGGATAAAATTCATCGCAATTATATTGTATCAAATTAAATGTTATTATTTTGGAAAAAAAATAAGAGTAACGAAAGAAACACTTTTGAGAGAAACGAAGAAATCGCATGTTTTTCCATAGTCACTGAGCAGTTGTTGAATGAAATCTTTTTAATTAGAATAGAGCTTTATTTTAATTTTATTTATGAGATGTGTTATACAATTTTTTAAAAATCTTTCTTTAATCTTGAGATAGATTAGTGCCAGATCTTTCGCTAAGGAGAGTACGTCAGTGGTAAACTGACTGGCTTCAGTTTTGGTCGTTGGTACGAAAGGAGTTTTTAAGGAATACAGTAAGTTGGTTTACATTAAGTGAAAACGATTTTGGGACATCTTCGTAAAGTTTATTAATATTATAGAGATTCTTGATCAATATTGTGACAATTATAATCAGTTGATTTCGATTTTCTTGATTTCTTGAAAAAGAAAAAATAATAGTTGTGTTTTTTAGAGATTTTTGATAGGGTAAATCGAGAAGAGACGGCGCAGAAGGTGAGATGGCGCGGTACGAGTTTACCTTGCTCCGGCATTGGAAAATGATTACGTGCTTAAAGCGTGTTTAAATGATCGAAAAAGATTTACTATTTCTCCGAAAAACTTGTTTATTGTTTGTGAAGGGTACAACAATTGTTATCAAAGATTTTGCATCCAAGATTTGAGGTAATTTTTTTCATGTTTTTGGTTATACATATTAAGTATATAAATATGTGAGGAAACCTTAAATTATGATTCTAACCTAAAAATTCCTAGACATGTGTAAATTGAGAGTAGTTATTCAATGCGCCATCTCCCCTCATATAAATAGGATAGATGGCTCACGTATTGAGAGGAGAGATGGTGCACTTGCAAGGAGAGGATTATTTAATATAATAATAGTTTTTTGTATAAAAATTCAGTAATGTTTTATTGTTTTATTCATAGAAATCTTTTATTTCAGAAATGCCTACAAAATACATAAGAAAGGGTAATTCTTGTCAAGGTCAATGGATTGAGCAACAAAAAACAGAGGCAGTTAATGCAGTAAATACTAAACAAATAGGAGTGAATAAAGCTGCACGTGAATATAATATTCCAGCTTTTACATTAAGTATAAGAATATCAAACAATGATTGTAAAAAGCGTACTTTGGGACCATCTTCAATACTGGAATTGGTAGAACGCAAAATTGTAACTCATGTTAAGAAGCTGCAACAACGAGGCTTTGCTCCGACTAGAGAAGATGTACGTTCCATGGCATTCAAGTTATCTGAACGCATGGGAATCCCACATAAGTTTAACAAGAATACTTAAAAAGCTGGATATCCTTGGTTAACATTATTTCTTTCACGAAATCCAGATTTGTCCGTAAGAAAAGCCGAAGGGGTGTCTCTTGCTCGTTCTAATGGAATGTGCCGTAAAGATGTTGAACAATACTTCATAATTTTGGAGTCTATTTTCATTGAACTTGATCTATTAGATAAACCTGGCCATATTTATAACATGGATGAGACTGGACTACAGCTAAATAATAAACCAGGATATGTTTTAGCCATAAAGGGTTCAAAAAACGTAGCAGCCATCACATCTGGTGAGAAAGGCGAAACAATAACATTACTAGCATGCTGCATTACAGACGGTACATTTATACCTCCCACATGTATTTTTAAGGGAAAAAATAAAAAGAAAGATTTTGAAGACGGAATGCCTCTAGGGTCAGTGTTTTACATGTCTTAAAAATCGGCTTATATAAACAGTTCTATTTTCTTGGCCTGGTTACGAGACCAAGTTACTCCACAAAAACCACAGGGCAATGTTTTTGCTGATTGTGGATGGTCATTCTTCGCATTGCAGCGATCCTGACATTCTTGAATATGCGGAACAAAATGGCATAACCCTATTTTGCCTACCTAGCCACACGACATAGTTCTTGCAGCCTCTTGACAGAGCGCTTTTTAAATCATTAAAATTAAATTTCCAATTTGCTTGCAATTCGTTCATAAAGAATAACCCAGAAAAAAAAATAACTCGTCTTCAATTTGGGAAATTACTGAAATTTGCTTGGGGAAAGTCTGCTACGGTTAGTAACGCAGTATCCGCTTTTGAATCAACTGGAATTGTACCTTTGGATTCTTCTATAATTCCCAACGATGCTTTTTTGTCGATGGAGGACAATGTACCGAAGGAAAAAGAAATTAACCCTCACCTTTCAAGGCCTGAATTACAACCTAAAGCTGGTTATAGCAACTGGAATGATTATCAGCTTGACAAAAGGGGGGAACTAGATTTGTTACAGAGTACAGAAACTAGAAGCAAAAATCACTGTGAAGTTAGAACTGTAACCTCTGAAATTACTCCAGGAAAATTGCTTGATGAAATCTCACCTCTACCAAATAAACGTGGAGTAGCTGCGGTCAGAAAGAGAAGCAAACAGCTAGCAGAGATTCTTAATTCCAAAGAAACCATTGCTAGAAAGAAAAAAAAGAAAGAAGAGAAAGAAAAGCAAGCTAAGGCTTTGAAAAAAGTGAAAGTTTTAAAAACAAATGAAAAGATTATTTCTAAAGGCAAAGAAAACAAAACCAAACAAAACAAAATAAACACAAACAAAATCAAACTAGTTTCAGAATCTTCTGATAATGAGTCAATAACAATAAGTCTCAAAGATGATTCAGATATGGATGATGATTCCGATGCAGAATGTTGTGCAGGATGTTTAGAAATATATTCACAAACTTCCAAATCGGATGACTGGCTTTAATGTATGCATTGCAAGAAATGGTTTCACGAATCTTGTAGCAAATACTTTAATTTCTGCGAACTTTGCGGCAAACTTATTTGTTCAACAAGAAGTACCTAACTAGTTATGTAACATAAAAATGAGTTATATGTAACGTAAAAATGAGTTATCTTAATTTCTTTTATAATACGCCTTCTCACCTTTCTTCATAGAGCCAACTCCCCTCCGTTATGTGGGTGAGATGTTTTTTTTTTCATACTTATATTTTTTAACATAAACAAATATATTTAAGTTTTATTTGTATTTTATAACTGAAATTAGTATCAATAAACTATAATCATTATATGAAGTTTTATTTTACTTCCAAATTTCAAAAACTTTTAAAAATACATCGATTCTAAAAAAAGTGGGCCATCTCTTCTCGAATTACCCTATGGCTATATATAAACTTCATTTTATTATATAGTTGCTAGTAATACCTTGTTTCAAAAAGAAACGTGACTAAAGATTTTATAATGACTAAAAAGCAATTAATGGTTCGTCATAGACGATATGAAGACTATTTTAATTTTAATCATTACATTTAAACATTTTCTGGAAATAATATTTGTTCTTTGCAATATTTTCATCCTTTGTTTTTAATGTAACTCTAACTCTAATATCTAACAGGATTTATTTAAATAAATGTTAAATTTTAAATAAACTAAATCTAGTATCTGTAATTTATCTAACTTTTCCAAGGGCAACGAGCAGTATAAAATGCTTTCAAAGAAGTTCTAAAACCCACCCAACTTAAAGCATTCTTAAATTTCCAAGAATGTAAATTTGGCACGACCACTAACGTCTCCATTAATTTTCCGGAAGCATCGCATGCGAAATAGAGATAGAGGTATAACAAATGCAATCAGGTGCGCCAAATAATTTGCCTCTCCCACAAAATAAAATAAATATACAATATACCCTGCAACACCAGCAATGTTCTGTGCCGTAGGTAGAGACATTTTTCGGATAAGGTAATGATTTTCTATTCTTAATTAAATTCTTCTCAATAAATAATCGATATAAATCTGATTAAAACACAATAACATTTTAAGATACTTTTTATTAGGTCAACATTAGCAAGAAAGGTAATTGTTAGACTTAGGCAAATATGCAAATAAAAAAGTATGAAATATACGCATAATATGCCGTATTTTATGCAAAAATATGCAGTTTTTTATGCAAAATATGCATATTTATCTAGAAAATATGCATGTAATAAAAAATATTTACAATATTTTTTTATTTACAAAATACTTAAATATTATAAATACATAACATATACAATTATTTTAACATATAAATATTATTTTGAATTGTGGTAACAATAGATTATTAAATGATGTTCAAAATTTTCTAATAAAAACTTATAGCTTCTATCTGAATACATATATTTGTAAATAGAAAAACTTCTTTCGACATCAACTGATGTAACTGGGGCATTTTTCAAATTTACTCTAATAGATGGTTCTAAATTAAGTGGTTCGGAAAATGTCCCAGCTAGTACTTGACCTACTTCAGAAACAACCTGGTAACCACTATGTTTTTCCATGGTTACTTTAAATTTTTGAAAAATTTCCTTTCCTATAGTACCTTTAACGTTTTGACGCACAGACTCAAATTCTTTTATTAAAACTACTCTCTAACAATGATAATTTTGAGGATTCTAATTGAGTTATAGTTTTCTGGACAAAACTATAATTTGATTTTATGAATGACAGTTGCTGTTAGAGGATGTTATTTTGAAAGGCTTGCTTAGCTTCTAATAAAGATTGGCAACTATCATCCGTAAAATGGTTAATTATTTTTTTTTTTAATCAACAAAATGATCAGCATAGAAATTAGCTTGCTTCCAACCATATTCCCCAACGTGTTAAAATGGGTTGCGGTGGCAGTGGAACAACAGAAAGCATATCTCTGTATAACATGTATAACATTGTATTCTTACAGGTGATTTCAGGAATACCTTTTTGACGCTCGCTATTAAACTGTTAACTAGTGGAAATTATTTTCTTACTTCCTCCGCAACTCTGTTTATTCCATGCGCTAAACAAGTGACATGTATTAAGTTTGGATAAAATATTTTTAAATTTTGTCCTGCTTTCACCACATATGGTGCGGCATCAGATAAAATAAGGAATAATTTATCATTAGGCACAGCAGCAGGAAGAAAAAAGTTTGCTAATGCTTCTTGTAGAAACCGTGATATTGTTAAAGCGTTGTTTTTTTCCACTTGCTTACAGGAAATTAAATACGATTTTGGAAAGGTTTCATCGCTAAGTACACTAATCAAAAAGTGCACAATGTATCTTCCTGACTAGTCAGTGGTCTCGTCCACACATATGTAAAAGTAATTATTACCTATTTCGGCTTTTATGTTGTGGATAACTGAGGAGTATAACAACTTGACATTATTTCTCTTTAGAGTTCGTTCACTGGGAATGTTTTGTTTGCAATAATTTTTTAAAAAAGAACTAAAGTTTTCATTAGATAATTTTGAAAGCGGTATATTAGAAGATACTAATACACGACACAAGTCTTTGTTAAAAATTTCTTGTTTGGTTTGTTTTTTGGAACTTGACTGAAAGCACTTGGACACTGAAGGTTGATATTTTTCACCGGATGTTGTTTTTACTTTTTTAGTTAAATGTTTTGCGGTTCTGACATGCTGATCTATTTGAAATTTTTTTTTTCAGATAAAATCTAAAAAAGAATATAAATATTCTATAGTTGTACCCATTTTTAAAATCTAAGATTGTAGAAATAAACTAAAAATGAACCGTTTTTGCATAACAATTAAAATATTTAAATGAAATCAAATAAAAATCGGTGTAGTAATCTGGAAAATGTCAAGAAATGTATGTACAAGAAAGAAGAACCCCCAAATATTTACAAGAGGCTCTTGGTCCTTTCTGTTTACATTTAAAGAAAAAATACTGTGAGCATAAATTAAAAGCACCTAATTAAGTCCAATATATATTGTTACGAACATGCTTTCGGCATGGCCCATGTAACGGTCGCATCTCGAAAACGCTTCGAGAACTTTCGCGATGTATCGAGTGCGAGAGAGAACAACCGGTCACGTAGGCTAATTAGAGGTGGGACTACTTTGGATTATTCTAGAATAATACTTTTGGTATATATATGTAACGATGTTATGAGTTAGTTTTAGTTGTTAAGATATTACCGAACTGTAAACTTATAAATAAATATATTTATATAAATTCAAACCGCTCGTTTTATTTAAAAACGGTACAATATGTTTTTGTTTTTAGCAAAATTAAAGCAAACTATGCTATTGTTAGAAAAAAAAAATGTTAGCGACCTCTATTGAATGATTTGAATTTTAAATAGGTATCCTATTTTTTATCGCAAGGAGTTTAAAAAATGCTTGAAAAAAGAAAAAATACATCGATTTATTGCGAACTATCATTGTGTCGGTACTTTTCTTAAACATAATCTCCAATTTTAAAATCTTTGTTTGTACCACCGTGTAACTTTTTAAAATAAAATAAAAAATAATACGTATGTACTTACAGTTTTGCCACAACATGAGTAATAAACTTTATCCATATCCATAGATAGCTCTTTGTAAGGTTTTATCCAAGTTGAAACATTGCTTATTTTCGGCATTTTCAAAGCTCAATAATTATTCACAATTAAAAATACACATTGTTTACGCCTCCAATTTTACAACAAAAGTGAAACCAAGTGAAACTGACCGTCAAAATAAAAATTTTTACCTAGAGACATAAACTGGCAAACACAAACCCTTAATTCCAGGACAAAACGTGACAAAACTATAAGCCGCTGTCTTTTATTAGTTACTATATCAAGAATTTGAATACCAAGTGATTATAAAACAAAATTAATTATTTGCATTTTCATGCTATCTGTAAGTTTGAATATAAAAATATATAGTTAACACCAAATTTTCAAATTATATGCACTTTATGCTCACTTTTATAAAAATATGCAAAATTGGACATTTTTGCATTTTTTATGCATTATGCAAGTCTAGTAATTGTATACCTAATACCTACATTATATTTTAAAACAATTTTTTTTTCAGCGAAGACCGGGGTTTGTTAACATGTTTTTTTAATGATTAATTCTTATTGATTTACTTTTTGCATACTGTTAAAATCAAGTGTGTCATCTGGTTCTATACTTGTTCAGGTATTGACTGTCTTACGCCCTGGGGTTAGTTGACTTAATGTTTTCTTACTGATATTATAAGGGTAATAATAGTGACAATCCAAAAACAAATAATGCAGATTCAATTTTTTGCGTTTATTTTGACCATTGACATTAAGAAAATCTTCTTCTTCTTTAGGTGCCGTCTTCTTAGCGAAGGTTGCCGATGACCAGTGCAAAATCTTCCCTATTTTGGGCTTTCCTTAATAAACTTTGAAAGTCTAATCCTGTCCAATCTTTGATGTTGCACAGCCAGGTCATTTGTCGTCTAACCGGGCCGTGTCTGCCGTCTATTTTCCCTTCTCTAATAAGCTGAAGAAAGTTATATCTGTCGTGTCTAAATGTGTGTTCAAGATAAGACGTTTTACGCTTCTTGACAATTTCTGTGAGTTCACGTTCTCTATTCATACGTCCTAAAACTTCTTCATTTCTAACGCGGTCAGTCCATGGAATTTTCAGCATTAAGAAAATCTAACAATTAAAAACGAAACTCAAAAATCATCATCTGAATCAAAATTGATGCATAGGAAAAAGTAACTTTTGCTTTTTTTATTTGACGTAAGCATATCTTCCGGAATGGGTGCATTGCATCCACTCATCACCTGCAGTGCTATTTTAATAGGGTTCTTCACATACTAAGCACTCAGTGTTACCCTTAGATTCCAAGGACGTAGGGTCATGATGAGCTGCAGACGTAGATGGAATCGGGGTTTTTCCCAAAAAAGAAATTTTCGAAAGTCTCTAATTTGCGTATTCTTGATGTCTTTCTTTTTCTTTTGGATGCATGTTTTTCTTTTATGTGGACCTTTCTTTTCTTTTGCATTCTATCTGTCTTCCGTTAGAGCGTCTTTTATCGAAGTATCGGTTAAAATAGCAGTTTGTCTCTTATTGCGTGATTTTCTCGAATTTTGTCGAAGAGCTTTTTGGAAACACCCTTACTTCTTTAGGGAAAGCAATATCAAACAAGCAGCTTTTATTTTTGTCGATGCGACTCTGTTTACAAACAAATTGTCGTTGACATCTAGGAAATGTTTTAGAATTTTTGGTGGATTGTGGATTCTCTATAATTTTAGCTTCTCCACTGCCGAAATATTTCTTTGGTGTTCGGTAGCGTTTCCTTCTTTATTATCTGATGTAGGTCTGTTTGTCACATATGATGGCAACAAGTCACTCTACGTGAAGACACCCTTATTCAGATCTCTGTTTTACTGAACTGGAGCCATTATATTGGTTGGCGTAGCAGCTACAAGCTGACTCAATTTTACAATCCCAGAAATATCATATTTGAAATTTCTTTCATTTTCACTTTCCTACGTTGGTCTTTCAAAAGTATCTTCGTTTCGAAAGGCTGTAAGTTTCGAAAAATTCGATGAATTTTATTAATATAGGTTTCAATATAAAGTTTAGATTTTCATTCAAAATTTCTGCAAATTTTACTTCTTAATGTTTATAAACAATGGAGATATGATTTTTAAAAAAATAGTCGCTAACTTCGTTCCCAATGGTCATAGAAGGGTTATTTTTTTTAATGTGTGTTTTTTACCAGCTATCCAATGGTTGTACGTACAAGTCTGTAGCTTGAAAAATATAAAAGTTATTACAATTGTTTGTAAGTAAAAAACATACCCCTTTTTCAAACGTTTATTTTGTAAATCATTTCGATGAAAACGCAATATGCATTTAACTTCTGAGATAGTTTAAGTCTTAAAAAATCCTATGAAATTTGCTAAATGTGTCCAGCATCATTCATAGGGCAAGTTCAATAGTTTAAATAGTTAGCCTCAAGGATAAACAAATTAAATAACTTTTAAACTATTTGACCGATCGGAGGGAAATTTCGCACAAATTTAAAAGACAGTAATTCCTCGATGTTCAAATGTATTAATAATAATTTATTTACTTTTATTTATATAAATTAGTGCAAAAAACTGCTTTTTTGCAAATATCTTCCTTATAAATTTTAATTGAAAAAACGGGAAAATAAAGATATTCTTGATATAAAAAATGATATAAATATTGTTTATTTAAAATATAAGGGAAAAATTATTGTTTAAAAAAAAAACGCAAGGTAAAAATACGAGTACCTTTTTATCTATTCGTCATCTAGTAACTCCCACCTACGTCTTAAAAGCTTCAGATATCTGCGAAAAATTTTGCCAAGAAATCGATGATTTTTGCATAACCAGACCTGGGCTAACAAGCGACCATTGTAAAATAGAAATGTCCCTGACTATGGATCAGCTCATGGCTTAATATCAGTCAGTCTATGTCCGGCCAAAAACCGGATAGTTAACAAGATCTCAAAGGGTTGTATCTGCATATCAGATTTCTGTAATTTTACACACTATATTTTATTTCTGGTTCCGTACTTTTCGTATAAATTTTCTAGTAACGCTGTTTTATTTTAATCTATCTCCCCAGATTGTGACACATCATTCTCATTACTCTATTTTTATTATTTATTCTCTAATAACTTGAGATGCGTCTAATAAACGTTAGTCATTTATCTTTGTTAATATCATCTGCATTATCTGCAACATAATGGTATAACTGTATTTTGTAACTAATCTATAAAGTATAAAGCTTTCAAAATTAACTAAAATTTCATTTGAATAATAAATAAGCTGTAGTTAACGTATATTTTTAGTTAAAAAATTCTGACGAATTTGTTAATTGTTCACAGTTACTCAGTTATTGTTCATTATATAATACTCGTTGAATTTACATCGTTTTACTTAGCCGTCTATGGAAATCCGTCATTATTCGCTCAATTCATCGAGTGTGAACTCGGCGAACATTGTTTAATAGACCATGCTTCGAATCGAATTTCCTCGCCCATATATCTTTTCAACATGCAAAGTTTTTCCCTGCCCGTAGGCCGCTGAAAATCACAAAATATGCGAAAATATCGGTCCCTCATACGTTCGCCCCGATCTGCGCTTCGTTCGTTTTGGCCCAAGGCACAACTGTGTGGTAGACGGTTTAAAATTTAAAATTACAAAACACTGGTGGTATTAAACAATTAAAATGTGTTTGCATTTTATTCGAGTTTGTTTTATGTATCAACATTGTTTTAAATCTATCAAATGTGTATTAGATTTTAACCAGACATTAATTTTGGTATTAACCTATTAGTGCCCAGAAGTTTTTTTAAGGTGATTGTTTAGATAGGGGTAGTTTAAAAAAAGGAGAGTGTGTGGATCTGATCACCATCTACTTAACCCTAAACTGACGTCGCGTCGTGGTTTATTCTGTCGTTAACTGCGTTCTGGAGTCTAATGGACTCCATTTTAATGGACCACCAATATTTCGTTATAATTTGTAATAATTTAAGCTAGAATCAAACTATATAAGCTAATTTTTCATTTATTTTTTATTAATAATGAAAAATACTAAAAAAATATAACAACTTGTTTTTCAAGAATTTTTGACAGCAGAATATAATTTCTTACAAAAGAAATATAAAAAATAAAATCACACGAAATAAAATTTCGTTAGGCTTTCACGGCCATCGTCTAACTTGTTAAACTGTTTGTTCCGGCTGTTAGGCCGTTGTCTTCTGAGATTAGTTCTCGACGTTTCTCCAACATCTTCTGGAGATGTTACTGCTTCGCTTGTAAACCAGTGGAGGAGAGGCGAGTAGAAAATATAAATATGGCCTCCGCAGTACAACGCGGCGTCAGTATCAGCTTACAAGCGAAGCATATACATCTCCAAAAGATGTTGTTAAAACGTCGAGAACTAATCTCAGAAGAAAACGGCATAACAGCCCGAACAAACAGTTTAACAAAACAAAATTTCGTTTTTGATTTTTAGTTTCATGTAAAGCACAAGGTACTAAAATATTACAAACTCTCTATTTAAAATATATTATTATTAACAAAAATGCAAAATATTTACATGTAACATTTGCCTAAATGCGATTCTTGCAAAAATATGCCCTGCAGTCGCCACACATCGGTCGAGAACATTTGTTGCACGACATTTTTGTTTTTTTTTGTCATTCTTTCGATCACATATACCACATCTCTTTTGTTTCTGGTTCTGATGATTTAATTTTCCCCTCTCTGCTTCAGGTAAAGCTTTCTTTATTATTCTACTGATACCCATGCGAAGCTACCTAGATAATCTAAAATTGTACAGTCTTATACTGAGATATGGTTCTGCAAGTTATCTTTCAAAAGATTTGGTAAGAGGCTTTTCGTATTATGGCTTTGTTGTTTTTATAACATACATATAAAATGTGTGTATTGATACCTGCAATTTTCAATATTGTTCGCCGGTTACATATACAGGGTGTTTCAAAAAAAGGTAACCCCGTCTCTAGGGTAGGTAAAAAACTGAAAAATAATTGGGGTTTGCTTAGTAAAAAATTTTTGTAACGCCATTTGTTTTCAAGATACAGGGCGTTGAAGAAAAAAAAATTTTACGCATTTTTTACGATTTTGCCGAAACTACTGGCAACATTGTAAAGAAATTTTATACGAATATGTTTTGGAAGCTGATACATCCCATGAATTTGATTTTATATCTGATTCTCATAGAGGGCGCTAGTTACACGGATCGTACTAAGTATTAGTCAATATACCTTTTTTAAGAGTATCATTATTAATCAAAATTTCAAGTAAACTTAAACATCATTCAATTTTACACGAAAAAGGTACTCTTGGTAAAACTCAATACTGTGTACCGTTTTCGGAATATTTTGATTTGAAAATTATGAAGTAATAATAATTGATGCTGGTATAAAATAGTTAGTAATTAAACAAAACTCACAAGAAGAAAATTAAATTAATGACTAAGAACATAAAATAAAATTTAATTACGAATACACAAGTCTATTCTTTTTTCTAAAGATTCCATTAACCTTCTAAACGGTAGGGGATCAGCTATGATGTCATTAAATTGACATTGAATTCTTTCTTCCAGTTCTTGGCGTAAATTTACCTCTGTAGCATAGACCAAAGGGTTAAAATCGCATGACCGAGGAGGCCAATGAATCGGAGCTTCTGCACCTCTACCAATCCATCGATTCGGAAAATGATTACTCAACCAATTACGACACCTTCTATCAAAGTGTGGTGGAGCTCCATCGTGCATAAAAAATAAAGATCTTCGCTCGTTTAGCGTTAAATCTTCTAATATCTCGAATAAGGAATTGTTTAAAAAATTAAGATACATATCACTATTTAAATTTCCAGGTAGAATATGATAACCTATTAATTTGTTACCTAAAGTTGCTGCCCAAACATTAACTTTAAATGAGTGTTGGTAATGTGATACCCTTTTGACACGTGGATTCTCATCACACCAGTAGTGTGCATTATGGGAGTTAAACATACCTTGTCGCGTAAAGGTGGCCTCGTCCGTAAAAAGAATGCATTTTAAAAAATTTGGATTGTGGGCTGTCCTTTGTTGCAATGTTTCACAAAAATCCACTCTAATCGGTAGATCATCTGGCAAGAGCTCTTGGACTTGTCTGTAATGATAAGGATGTAATTGCTATTCTTTCAGTATCCGCCAAGTACTTGAAGAAGAAGTATTTGTTTGTCTGGCTATATTCCTTACGCTAACTGTTGGATCTTGATCAAGTAAATTTAAAATATTATTTTCTTTATTAATTGTTCTTGTTTTTCTTGGTCTACCAGAATTTATTTTATTTGGTCTTACATTCCCAGTTTCTTGACAAC
Organism: Diabrotica undecimpunctata; assembly: GCF_040954645.1. NCBI lineage: Eukaryota > Metazoa > Arthropoda > Insecta > Coleoptera > Chrysomelidae > Diabrotica > Diabrotica undecimpunctata. Next base: position 37,480,761 of record NC_092807.1, on the reverse strand, counting down.
GTCGTTTAACGGCTCTAAATGTTTTTTTACTTGGTAAGTTTCTTCTAGGAAACTTTTCTGCATAATGTTTCACAGCTGCACTAAAACATTCTAAACATTCGCCTAAGGTTAATAACATGTCAATGTATTCAACATTTGAGTACATTATGATTTGATTTTACAAATAACAAGGTTTAAAAACTCTAATTATTGTTGAGTTATCGTCATAACAATCAATAAATGTCAGATTTCCATGGCACACTTGGAGAAAATAGAGGTATACCTATTAGAACTTTATCATTACTACCATCATCAATTATTACTTCATAATTTTTAAATCAAAATATTCCGAAAACGATACACAGTATCGAGTTTTACCAGAAGTACCTTTTTCGTGTAAAATTGAATGATGTTTAAGTTTACTTGAAATTTTGATTAATAATTATACTCTTAAAAAAGTTATATTGACTAATACTTAGTACGATCCGTGTAACTAGCGCCCTCTATGAGAATCAGATATAAAAACAAATTCATGGGATGTATCAGCTTCCAAAACATATTCGTATAAAATTTCATTACAATGTTGCCAGTAGTTTCGGCAAAATCGTAAAAAATGCGTAAATGTTTTTTTCTTCAACGCCCTGTATCTTGAAAACGGACGGCGTTACAAAAAGTTTTTATTAAGCAAACCCCAATTATTTTTCAGTTTTTTACCTACCCTAGAGACGGGGTTACCTTTTTTTGAAACACCCTGTAGAATATGTGGTACATTTTTGATCTAGTACATCCACACCGTCTTTTGTTTGATTAGAGAAGCAAATGATTTCGGGTTTAACAGATTCTATGTCCTCACATTCGATGTGGTGCATTGATGATATTAACACAACTGCATTCCCTTTTTTTGAACGTAGGAAATTATAGTGTAGTCATTTGTAAAACCATAAATGGAAGATCCTTCAGCTCTGCTCCGACTTGAAAGGAACTGCATAGGTATTTCCTTTTTGTTTCGCTTAAGCGTGCCAACATAGGTTAGTCCTCGTTTTCTAATGCATCAATGACTGCTATGTCTGCTGTGACATTTTGGTGTGAATTAGCAATTGGATGATACAGTCTTAACACCGCTTGTGTTGGTTTTATGAAACATCTGTCCTCATTTGTTAGAGAAAAACCATCACTATCCTTACCACACAGTAAATATAGCCATTGTAGAAATAGTAGGTACTTGCGTCTGTTAGGGTCATAATTTTCAGTCCATATTTCCGAGGTTTATTAGGTATGTACTGTACATGCGGAACCTACATCTACCGCGAACTCCTATTAGAATTTCGTCGATACAACACAATTCTTTCCTAGAATAACCGTGTTGGCAATTTTTTAGAAAACGCTAAAATAACCAAGACACTGCTGCAGTTCGATTATTAGTTTTACGTTCTTCTCAACCATCTACATTATCAAACCTAAAACAAGACTTAACTTATTTATTCTGTCAACAAACCTTAGACAAGCGAGCAATACATATACTGTTTTTAAATACATAATGGATCTGAATATGTCACGTCCCGTTCCATCTGTTGCAAATATTTCTTCCAAGACTTCATCATTGAAAACTGCAAAATATTACAATATAGCGAGAAAATAGCAAGAGGAAAAATTGCTAAATTTATCTTGAAATAATAATATCTGTTCATATGTCCGTAGAATTATTTCGTTTTCCATATTCTCTATGAAAAGAAGTCTCCATATTTTTTAAGAGATCAGAGACATCATCACATTGCAGGTCCTTTCAACCCCGGAAGAACTTTTACCAGATTGTGTTTTTTTGTTCTAATATTTAAATCTGGATTGGCTGAAACACCAGACCACTTGCGTCGATTTTTACCAAAATAAAACTTTCCATTGGTTGTTTCTGGTTCCTCTTCCTCTTCACCTGTAGCCTGATTTTCTTGTGTTTCAGAATTGTCCCCCTGATCTTCCATCTAAGAATCAGAGGTATGCTCACTCTCTGGAAAAAAATATTTGTCGTTATATTCATAATAATCACTAAACTCGCTTTCTATCATCTTTGATCAAAATTAAGCTCTCCCAAATTCACTCTTTTGAAAGAACCTATCATTCCACAGATAAAACACTATTATCTTCGTCGTACCATACATACCCTAAATAAAATTTACCGCTGGCTATTTAGAGCAATACTAAATCACAGTTGACGTGCGTATCGGAGTGTCTTACGAGTGCAACAACTTAAATGTAGATAGTGCGGCCAGAAATAAATGAAAAATTTGCAGGATTTATATGAATCTAAACAGTACTGGGGGTTCACCTGACACCAAAATGCCAGTTGAGAGTAAAGTACCACTACTATTTACATTAAACAGAAGCCGATGGCAAAATAAAAACGAAAGTTCAATTATAATGCAAGACATGTTAACAAATAGTTCTACAAGGTTTTGAAAATGTGTTTACCCAGTTTCTGTATGGACTGAGGTTGAATTTGAAATTACACAATGGTTGTTACTCCTTACTGATCAATACATACACCGAAATGATGGAAGCTCTTGACGAAGCTGAAATGGAAGCTATTGGAGAAGTGGATAATAAAAAAATTAGTAATGATTGGTGGAATAAAGAAATAGAAGATCTTGTGGTTAAGAAAAAGGATATATAAATGAACTTTATAATCTGTAAAAATTGAAATATAAAACTTTATGGGTACCGCAAGAAGTAGAAAAACCTGGAAACATATAGAGGTAGTTGAACAGATAAAAAAGAACGCAGTAAGTTAATTCTTATACTCCGGGAATTATAGTTTTAAATATTATGAACAAATGCTGATAGAAGATCGAGCGGAATTCCAAGATATTGGCTACGAAAAATATGATATTTGCTACCGCTAAGAAACTAAAAAATACTAGAAGAAATTAAAAAACACGCCAACGTTATAAAAATTATGAAGGCTCCAGGACTGGGCAGAGTACCCATAGAGCTGAATAAATATGGCCATAACAAACCACTTTTGCTCTCCGAGTTGGAAGGCTACATCCAGAAAGATAAACTGCATATTACAGCAGTCTATATAAAAAATAAAACCGACAGAAAGGATTGTAAGAACTACCGAGGGCTTATTATTACCAACTTAATTTATCGACACCACATGGCTATCCTGCCTATTGAACAAGAATCTTCTAATCTGAAGAAAAAAAAAGAACAGAAATGGAAAATAAAAAATTTAACTAGAAATTCAAAAGTAAAATTGGAGTAAAGTATCCATCCCACACTGGATGCCGTTTCACTAGTTGTTCTCTTTGTTAAATGGTTGCTGCATCGGCAAGGACGAAGCTTCGATGCCACATCTGCAACAATCTCGGATCCAACGCCTGGAATATGCAAATAAGGTCAAAGGCACGTAAATTTTTGATTTCATATTTTTTTCTGATATACCATATGGAATTAAACAAATTAAGAACCAAATTTTTAGTTATACCTAATGATGAGTTGACAATTTTTTTCTTTTAAAAATCTGGAGTATATTTATATATTTTAAATTATGAATAGATAGTTATATAAAACCACATATTTCAATTTTTTTAAATTAAACAGTGCCCCATATTATTGCATATTTATTGAGGACATTATTTATTGAATTATTTAATTTAAATAATAGTCTTACACAGTCACCGTTAATACTCCCTAATTCTATATGTGTAATATAGTGAGGAATCTATCGCCTTCGGTTGTTGGTCTTAACATAGACAAATTGGGTTTTGTTCCACCATAATGGTTAAAGCTACTTATTGAGCAAAAAGCTGCATGAGTATCAGCTAGAGTGGCACGGGAATCGCAGGAGCCGAGAATCCTGCGTCTATAGCGCGACAATACTGTATCGAAACTACATTGCGTGTAGAAGTAGAAAGAAACACATACAAACAGTCGTTAAAATATGTAATATTATGTTATTCTCCACTAAACCAACACAGCATAAGTTTTAGAACTGTTACATATGACTATTAGATCCTTTTAGTTTGAGCTCCTATGTTGTGCCACGAAGCATACGTAGTGTTCCGTCTCCTTATGTTTAAATTAATTTTATTAGTTAGTCTTTATATCTGTAATTTTAGATGTTCCTTTGGTGAATTTATTTTACTTGCAAGCTCTTCTAAAGTTAAAATTATAGTTTAATATGTACATTTCTGTTCAATGTCGACAACTGCAATTGTTATTTTGTAAATTGCTATAGAATTTACCATTAAGTACAGTTGAAAGCCGGCTATTGTTTGTGAATAATTTTTCGTCTGGTACTTTTATTATTTTCAGAGAAGGATCGTTATGAATATTGTGTGTGCGGGCCTTGGAAATTACCCAAATTGAAAAGGTGTAATTTTAGATGCGAGGACTGCTTTTGACTACCCCTCTTATAGAAATTTGGTTATCCAGTTTTGTAACGTAGAAATTTTTTTTTGTATCAGTACCCATTCAAATGTGAGCATGTAAACATCGCTATCGCAAACAACAAACACTCTATCAAGCTATCGTTGTATATTATTTTAAATTAATGAAATAATGGTATTTGCAATTATATCTCACCGCAAACTAGTCGTGAGTCAAGACACGTAGTCAAAGATAATTCTAAGATATTTAATCTTCTGGGAATAGTTTACCACAGACTTTTATACTCTTTTTGCATTAAATTTCTTCTACATTTAAGTCACCTTTTGTTGTTGACATTTTTTTGTAATATCTTAAAGGCCACGTATAGCCTTTTTGTTTTTGCTTGATTACTTATGCCGAACTGAACTTCTCTCGAATGTTACTCTAAAACCTAAATATCCTAGAAATAGTGATCTAATTTTGAAAAATAATTTATATACATATTTAAGCTGACTAAAGAATCGATGTTTTTTTAAGAACCATAAAATGTACTACAGGAACTGGAGAAAACGCAGTTCTAAGGAGTTCAAAGCTCCGACGTTAGGTTGCAAATTAAACTTAGATTTAAAGTAACACGAACTGTGCGCCTCCGAATGACTTGTTAGGTATTCTAACAGAGACAACAGCCGAGAGAGTTGCGGTTTGAATCAAATTATACTGTTCGTCTTGTCAGAGAAACTCTAGCGAATTGTATCGGATTTACTTTGAACGGAATCTGTCGGATTTTATTTTCATTGATTAATTTAAACAAATTCCTTTCTCAGTTTACTTACAACTAAGAGGATTGTATAAGATTTTATTAAACGGAGATAGGTATGTATATTGTTTACACTGTATTGATCTGAACATGATGACTGAACTTCAAAAGGAAGACCTTGTTTAAGAACCTATTTTTAGTAAAAGTTTCAACAGAGAATTTGCAAGATTCTATGTATTGTTATTTACATATTGCATATGATGCACTCTTGACAGCCACTATTAGTATTATTAGTATGCTTTAAGTTTTTATCAAAATCATGGCAAAATGTAGAACCATATGGCAGTAATGCCAATAGATCATTATACTTTTGTTGTGATATTGTAGCATTTCGATTTCCCCTCATAAAGACTGGTATTTCGCGTTTGATATTGATGCCGCCTGGAGATTGGCGCATCAAATAAACAGGAATATTTTCGTTTATGCTTTGTTTATACCGGGTTGGGCGAATGATATCAGTCTACGATGGATCGCCAAAGTGGTCAGTTCATTGTTTAGTCCAATTTTTTTTTAGATTCGTTATTGTTGCTCGTTATTCGTTTTTACCATGGAAATATAGTGTAAAGTGGTAATAGCAGTTAAGAAAAACAGTTAATTAAAAAAAATTAGATTTGGGAAGAGATAGGTAGGTGGCGTGTAGTCTTAAAAAGCCGGCAATTTTTTTATATTGAGAGGTGAATTTGGGCTTAAGATGCCCAAGTTGGCAGTTTTTTGTTGAGTTAATCACCGATTGGTTGTGCTGTGCCCGATGTGGGAGATTTGTAAGATGGCGCTTCCAACCATTTGGACGGTCCACATAGTTTTAAGACCAGGATAATCCGAAGCCCGAAACAGTGTCCAACTTCCCAAGAATTGTCCATTTGTGTTCCATGGTCACCCCAGACGAATTTCAGTTTGTGTGGGACACAGTTGTGAGTTATTTGCAGTGGTTTTGATTCAATTCCTATCATAAAAACTTTTTTAAAGAAAATACACCAGCCAGTAATACCAGGAAATAAAAGCCTTTCTTTCCATCCAGCAAGAGTAATCTTTTAAACGGCGTCCTCTTCAAATAGTTTAGAAACCATTGCGGTATTTTTTGATTTCCTTCTTTGTAGTTACCTCATCCAGTCCCTCCCTTATTCACTTACTTACGGCTCAGTTCTGCAACCAAAACGTTCGAAGAGTGGCCGTTCGCAAACGTTTCGGTTTGTTTGCTCACCCTATCTCCAGCCCAGTAATTGTTCAGTCCCGCTTTTAACCCCCTTTTAATGATACCCAATGTGGTAGGCAAATTATATCGTTACAATATAGGTATTGGACTTTGATACCTGTTGCAAATCTTTTGGCAATGTAAGGTGTCAACTTCGAAACCTAACAAGGTCAATTTCCTGGTTTTTCTCATGAAAATTACTTTATAAAAGCAGAGTTTACATGCTGTTTAGTTTTACTTACAGCTAAACACAGTTTGATAGAAGAACTTGTTGTTTGTAAATGTCTCTTTTCTAATAACCAAAGGGGGATTTTAAGATGTTTTGACATCATACAAAGACCTGAAATTTTTAAAATCTTCTAGTCTCATATTATGTACGGTATATTTTAATAAAGTTTGTCTGACTAACTGCTGCCAGTCACAGGGCGTTAAAATTGAAATGTCTTTAAGTTTTGTCTATTTCATTCTGCGCATGGACAGTGTCTGCTTCCATGTGGGTATGACCATTTAGTAGAAACTTTCGAGTAACGATTTTTACTTAAGGATACTTATTGAGTATCCCGAGGAAACACATAATAATGTTAACATTTTTATTGTGACCATAACAACTATACGGCCATAGTAAGATTTATTCCATTTCCCTGTCAGGAATCACGGTATCTGCCCATTTAAATACTGAAAATCCGATTTCATTTCCACCACGAGTAGTTCATCATATTTATTACATTAAATTACATATTTATTACATTACATATTCATATAACCTTTAATTTAGGTTTATTAAGTTTTGGTTGTCCCAGATGTCAACCGTTGTAGCTCCGGTTCACTCAAGTGGAGACGGGAGTGAGTATATCTCAAATCTGGGATGTTAAAAATGTAAAATTTAATTGTCAGGCGCCAGTCAGATTTATCTGAGCCATAAAGTTTCTTTCCCTAACCTAAATCTGACAAAAGTAGGAAATAAAGAGACAACCTTAACTTACATTCGTTTATTTAAAAAAAAATGTGCGAAGAACCACACTTGGTTTCAATATAAAAAGTAAATGTCAAAAACATATGTTTACACGTCGGATAAAATTTAGACCGCAGTAATAATTTTAAAATTATAATCAAGTTACAAATTACAACCTTAATCCCCTTTACTATTCGAAACAACTTTTGTACTATTTCTCCCCCAGACTATTTAAAATTTTAAGTAATGTTATTAATTATTTAATCACATAAAAATAGTAGAAAATGAAAGTCTACCTATGTATAACAATCTGCCATTTTAGCAGATGAATAAAACTTTACTTCAGGGAAATACCTCAAGTTATAGGCATTGAATCCAAGGCGAACAACAGATGGGTAAATTAAGTTACAACACTACAGCATAGTTGCTTTAAGTTTAAAAGTATGCCCAAATATTGTACATAGGCATTTACAAAATGTTTAATCAACTTTAAAGTGAAAAATTATTACTTAGTTAATAGATTTAAATGAAAATTTGCATCAAGAATTTTATTAATCAATATTTCAAGGCCGCAAAAGTTAAATGTAAGTTAAAAAGTCGGTTAAATAAAACTAAAAACTTATCAAATCTCCTCCGCTTCCTTCTACCATCCTAACACTGGATGTGTAACACCAAGGGAAAAGATACATGGAAAAGTGCTTCCATAAACTTCACCAAAGTCATTTTTGAATAAAGCAAAATCAAACTGCTACAGACTTTTACATACGAACCCAAGCTGTACAGTCTCAAATCCATACAAAACCAGAAATTGGTGGTCTGGATTGTAAAATTAAACCCCAAATACTAAAGATCCAGCCGCAGAAATCTCCAGATACTGAAAACTGCCCTAAAAATACCATCAAGTATTAGTACATGAAGTGAACCTTCAGATCCCTTCCCAATACTTTCCAAAAACTAGTTAGAACTGATATTCTTAGGTACAAAGAAAAAATGATTAACTAAAAAGACACAAAGTTTCTGAACTGTGAAAATGAACAAAATATTATGTTACAGTGAAGCTGAATTACTGAAAATTACAGATCTAAACCTCCCTTACCCCTTTTCTGTAATAGAAAGTTAATATACAAAAATAAATAGATCTAGAAATGCTGTACAACAGAAATGTAAAATAATCTCATTTACCTCAATTTGAGAGCGTTTCCAAAATTAATCGACGTTTCAATAATATTCCAACAAGCTAAGCAGCCTGTATACTTCCTCCAGAATGCTGTGACCGCAGGGTTAAAACTCCCTTAACAGGTTAAAAAGCATAATACATCACAAATACCAAATTTCCATCAAAATCTTGCGAAACTCCAAAAATACAACTATCAGAGGCTTCTTAAATAATAATAGACGAACTTCTTAATCTCCACAATCCGTGATGGTTTCAAATTACCATATATTAAATTAGAATTCGTCACTCACACCTGTTAATCATGCAGACATTTTAACGTCAAAATCCAAACGACGGACCCCGGAAACTGTCAAATCCTTGGGACACAACAAAACTACCAAAACACATCGACCATTGAAGTGATAGCCCCAAACGGCCGTATGACGTCATAAATCAAATCACCAAATAGACTTTGAGTACAGTGTCTTTCACATGCTCTAACAATTCCTCATGCTAATCGGAGCGACAAAACTAAGTTGTCATTCGTACTCTTACGACGAGTAAAGAGCAAAACACACCACTCGCCATTCAACTGTTCCAACTATTCTGTACACTTGACAGAGCGACAAAACTAAGTTGTCATCCGTACTTATAAAACGAGTAGAAAGCAAAACATAACATCCTTGATGCCACCAACCACGGCATTAGAAACACTAGTTATGGTAGAAACATCTACCTAACCATGAAACACGTAAGTTCCAACCTATCCCATAGTGACATCACAGAACACACCGCTCGTGAAACGACACAGCGGACGTCTCCTGAACTACAGTCTAATAGCCCAATACCTGAGATATACGAAAAATCAAAACAGAAGAAAGGAGAACTGATAACCAAACATATTTTATTATTTATTATTAATGATGAAACGACTTTAATCAATTACAAAAGTGATAGAAAATAGTGTTTAATCGTAATTCTACTGATGAGAATGGGTAAACTCGACATTTTCAGTCCTGTGTAATACCTTACAAGAAAAGTTCTATTGCAAACCACCAGATGTTAACAACCAAAATAAAAGATTACTACTTAGCAAAACAAGATAAATGAATGTTAAATACATTTCTACTAAACACTCTAAACAGGTATGAATCAAACAACTACATACAGTCTGTTCTAATTATTATTAATATGTTTTAGAGAATATTATCTCAAGGAATCAAACTTCCTAATAAATTATAGCATTTATCAAGCTGAAATATTTTAGAGGATTTCTCTAAGAGGTTTTATGCTTTCCATATAAACACCCTAACAAGTTATAGTACCTGTCAGACTGAAGCGGGCTGATTTTGGACTATCGAGAGACACACAGGCATGTACACACAATAGCCCCACGGTTACTTAAAACTAGAGTAAAAACCACATAGAGAACCCCAATTATACCCAAAATAAGAAACAAAAATAGCTAATAATAAATAACCTTTTTAGCAAAGTTTTCAACAAGTGGACGCTAACACAACAACTTTGTCATGATGGTCGATAGAAATATAGTTACAGCCAGTACCCTTAACCGAATGAGGTAGCAAAGTGGACAAAACCTTTGGGCTGACAGTTAAAGTAAAAATGAAAAAAAAACTCTCAGAAAGACATTTCACTACCTATAAGGAACTATACAATATCTACACTTAGAAATTTCATATACTTTATTATGTAACAATGTTAAATAAATCACATAACAGGTACAAATTTACTTAATATATATCCAAATTACACTAACAATCCTAGGGTCAAAATAAATCTGTTACATTCATTACAACTTTTATCTATATCAGACTCATCTTCTTCATCAAAACTCAAGGCACATCTAATAATCTGTTCATGTAAAACATCATTTCTTAGCGTATTCTGTGATTCTAAAATAAAACAAGGCTTATAATATTGGCTGTAAAAGATTTAATAATATTGCTAGTCTAAGGTTGGTATCAAATCACTACATTAACCTTTTGAGGTTATGTTTTTTAATAATTTTTAATAATAATTTAATAATAATGAGTAAAAAAGTTAGCTTACCTGTAAATGCAGTAGAAGAATTCGCAGAACTTTTTAACAGTTCAAGAATCTTTCTCATACTAAAATTGTGATTCGTTATTCTTATTATTAGTAAGAAACAAATGTGAACACACCATAAATGACAAAAGTAGTATTATTTGATTACTAACACACTACCTGTCATCATAGAAATATGCAACACTATGTTCGGCGGTAATTCATATGCGTAAAGGGATGCATTAAATCCACTTGGTCTTCTATCCCTCTAAGTGAAAATGGACTTGGTGTTATTTTAAAGGTTACTATATCCATTAATGTTTTAGGACCTAGTGCTCTATTCCTTTAAATAAAGTGATAAAAAGTTTAATATTAGTGCATAAAAATGTCAAAATTGAAAAAAATGGAAAATCTTTTCTCAGAAAGTTGATGGCTTATAAATTTACCCCCTTCTTTTTGGAAATTGTTAATATTTTGTACCTGCACAGATACGTATATATATATTTAGGGATTTTACAGTATTCACTGCCTTCCCTTGCTCAACCATTTCCATCTCTCTCTATTGTCCCATCGTTTAGGCCTCTCTTACTCATGGCGTTGTCTACTTAGTTCCTCCAGGATTTTCGGGGTCGTCCTCTCTTCCTCCTTCCTTTCTATCCTTTCTCCTCAATTCGGTTATTCTCTTTATCCATCTGCTGTTGCTAGTTATTCTTACATGTTCATACCACTTTAGTCTTTTTTGTTGTATATATGTTAGTATGTCTGTTTCTATTGATGTTTTTTGCTTTATTTCGTCATTACTTCTCCTATCCATTCTTATTACTCTGCAGCATCTTCGCAGGCATTCCATCTCTGTTGCTACTATCTTACTACTGTTTTTCTTGTTTATGATCCAATTTTCAGCCCCATATGTCATAATACTCCGCACTAATATTTTATAAATCTGCGTTTTTGTATTCATATTTAGGTGTCTATCCCACCATACTGAGTTAAGTTGTCGGATTGCGGTTCTTGTTTGTCCTAATCTTTGTGCAATTTCTTCCTCTGTTGTTGCCTTTTTCGTGATTATAAACCCCAAGTATTTGAATTTATAATTTTCTTTGATTGTTACGTTGTCATCAATCTGTAGATCTTCTATGTCTTCTTCACTTGTAGATAGGTACTCTGTTTTCGCGAGGTTAATATCTACTCCAGCCTTGGTATATTCTTCTTGTAGTTTCTTCATCATGTAGCTCGTCTTGGTCTTGTGCAATCACTATTTGATCTTACATTAGATCAGACTAATTAGTAGAGATATTACGCACTTACATTATTTGTTGATTAAAAGAACTACAAAATTTAAGACAGGAATAAAAATAAATTGGTGTATTAATTGATATAAAATTTAAAACCTTTTCAGAAAAATGCTGAATATTTTATTTTTTTCCATAGCTAATGTTAAAGTGTTGCTATAACAACTGTTTTGAGTAGATAAAGTATCACTTTAACCGCAAGGGTAGATAAAGTGACACTTTAACAGCAAGAGTAGATAAAATGTTTTAACTTTTTTTTACTCAATAAAATTTACAAATTCAAACACACTAAGGATTAAAACAAACTGAAATTTTAAAATTGACATTATTAGAAATATCTATTTTTGGAGCATCATAACTTGTACTCGTTTGCTTAAACACTTGATTCGCGGTACTGGACTGATTTTATATTGGATACAGAGTAATTCATATCCCTAGCAACGGAGCAACACAATTGCGATTTTTGTGCTAAAAATTACAATTTTCTTTGAAATTCTATTTTTTACCTGAACTTGAAGTCTTGCTATAGAAAAAAATGTTGTATTGCACACGACGATAAAATCGCATTACCTTCTCGAGCATAATTAGCGTCTCGACTGACGTCTCGACGCTAAAATCGCTCTCGAAGATAAAGTACAATTTTATCGTCTTATACAATAAATAGGGGCCTGCGTAGCGCAAGCGGTAGGATGCTTGCCTCGCAAGCCAGTGGTCCGGGGTTCGAATCCCACCGCCGGCAAGAACATCTAGACATTTTAAAAATGTCTATAGGCCCCAGGTCGACTCAGCCTGAATAAAAATGAGTACCTTGGGTAAAACCAGGGGTAATAATAGACGGTTGAAGCGTAGCACTGGCCATGTTACCTTCCTTGTATACCGTAGGCCCTAGATATAGCAGACTACCCTGCTATACTCCCAAAGCCGCGACAGCGGTATAAAACGGGAGACTATTATTATACAATAAATAACTACTTATTATAAAATCTCCGTCACTTTTTTATGATGTTATATTGCGTTTTGTCTCAGGTGCAATAAAATTTGTGCTATAAATCATTTTCAAATGTACTATAGCAACAACAAAAAATTTAAAATTTCTTAGCCATAGGCATTAATAGAGTTTACAAATACTCACAATTTTAAGAAAATACTATATAGGATATAGCAAATGGCAAGAGTAAACTGTATATATAATACTTCTTTAAAGAATTAGTAAAATTAAATAAGGATCTTACATACATGTACAAATGATACTTAAAGTTAAAAATAAAATGCGGTTTGGATAATAGGTTATGTCAAGAAAAAAATAATATGACAGATATTTAAGAAATTATTAATAAAGACCCAATAATTATTAAAATAATCCAATGGAAATTTAAACGATATAAATTAATTTTAACCAGACCAAATAGAATAAAGATGGTACAAAAGAAATTCCTCTTTCTATCATTTTGAAGTATCACTGACATGATAGAAGGAGTTGCCATCAAATAATGTTTGTCATGATTGAGATCATAGAAATTTTACAATATGTCTATAAAATAAGATATAATGAAGTATAAAATCAAAATAAGTGAAAATAACATTGGAATTTATGCAGATATTTAGTAGATAGGAGGTTAAGCGCAAACTATTTTTAGAATAAAAATCGTAAAATAAAACAAAAAGTTAACAAATGAATAAAATCAAAAGAAATTTTAATAAAATATTTATTTGAAGAAAAATAACAAACATATGACGTTTGCAACGGTACAACGCGCTTGGAACTATTCGTTCAAATTCTAATAAAAATTATTTTCGATAGCTGGATGGCAAAACGCGTTAGAACTAAAAAATCACCATATCCAGTACATTTTTAAAATACGAAAATACCGTTTTTTTCTGTTACTTTTTGACAATATTTTTAAACATTCCAATCCAGTTTATCAACTCTTGTTTTACAGCATTTAAAGCGTTTGTTTTTATAAATAATGTTTTGCTGTTTTAGTTTTTAATAATCTCTAAACTTAGCGCAAAACTTAAACTTAAACCTGATTTGATAAAACCTTTACCATGTGTTAATTTTTCCATACAAGGTAAAAACTTTATTTTCCTTATTAGAACTATAATTAAATATTACACGACATTCTTTCTTAATGCAGAATTATTATTCAAATGAGTAAAATCAAATATTAAAATGAGTAAAAAAAATTAAACATGCGTATTTACCTTCTGCTTAAATTTTTGTGTTGCATCTTGTGTAAATCTCTTATATTGATTTGCATTATTTGTTTAAACTGTTAGTAAAACATTGAAAGATTTAATAGATAGAGTCTAGTAAATTTTCTGAGTTTCTGAAAGTGATAAGATTGATAATAATATAAATAATTTTAAAATTTTAACCAATCATATTGTACTACTCTCCAATACATGTAGAAGTAATATCTAAATTACCAATATTCACCTGCAAAGTATTTAGCTGCAATGTCCGAGATCACTGAAATATAAGTGTAACAGCGTGGGTGGGGATTAGACATGGCGACCTGCAATCTCTTAACCCGATATAAATTCGAAATACGTGACAGTGTCGCTTACAGTTTATTACCCTTAGGCGGCAATTCCACAGAAAATATCCCCGGCGAATATGGCTAAGGATATACGCGAAGGGGTCGTGGTATATGTACCAAACAGTGGTGTTACAACGATATATTAGAAATTTATTTATACAAGCGACAAAGTACTTATGCAATTAAAAGCAGAGTAAGTTTAAGTAAAGTGAAGTAAAGTTAAGATAATGTTTTTTATTATGATAAGTTCTTTCGACTCACTAATCTGGTGGGTGTATGTTTAATATTATTGATAAATTAGCTACCACTTTATTCTTCTCCTACGACCAGTGTTGCATTCAATTTTTTCTTAGATTATTAGTTTATTAGTTTTTTACCTACGACATTTTATGGAAATAAACTAAAATTTTATTCAAAAATACCCTATTTAATTAAAATTTATTTATCATTTTTTTTATTTTTTAAACAAATTGTTTTACATTTGAGATCATCATTTCATTTATTTGCTCAAAATTAATAACGTAGATTTCAAAATTGGTTCTTCTTTTATTTAATAATGAATTTCTGGATATTTTTACGTTTTTTTTTAATCTTTGATATTTTGATTTATGTTTATAAAATTAGATTATATTTTTATAATTTTTGTTTGTTATATTTTAGTGGGTACACCACATTTATTAATAAAAATGTTACAAAAACATAAAATCTATAGTTTTTCTCAAGTATCTACAAAATGAAACAAGCTAGGTATGTACAGCCTGACACCTAAAAAAAGTGATGTTTTCTAAAAAATTCAATACTAATATAGAGGCTGTTTTATTTAAAAATAATGAGAAAATTTTGTATATGAAAATACTGATCACACTGTATATTATATTTCTAGATTTAAAAGATAATAAATTATTTAAAAATAACACTATTTGAAAATTTGTGACGTACTATTTACATTTTTATTACCTTGGAAACCTAACCCACAGCCATTTCAATATTACCGTTTTTCTCAAGAAAAGTGTAAATATTTCAAAAATAAATAGCTTTAGCTCTATAAAACCTTTTATAAACTCATAATTTTTAAAAAATACATTCTTCTTCTTCAAGTGCCATCTCCGCGTCGGAGGTCGGCAATCATCATAGCTATTCGGACCTTTGAGACGGCTGCTCTGAAAAGTTCATTTGATGTACATCCGTACCACTCTCTCAGGTTGCGCAGCCATGACATTCTACGTCTCCCTATGCTTCTCTTTCCTTGGATCTTTCCCTGCATAATCAGTTGGAGCAAGGTGTATTTCTCTCCACGTGTAATATGTCCGAGATATTCTAATGTTCTTGTTTTTATTGAATTTAAAATTTCCATTTCTTTGTTCATCCTTCCAAGAACCTCTTTCTTTGTGACGTGTTCTGTCCATGATATTTTCAGAATTCTTCTGTACACCCACAGCTCAAATGATTTCAGTTTTTTTATTGATGTCGCATTTAAGGTCCAAGATTCCACTTCATAAAATAAAGTCGAAAAAACATAGCACCTCGCCAACCTAACTCTTAGTTCCAGTTTTAAATCTCTGGTACATAGAACTCTTCTCATTTTGTTGAAATTTGCTCTAGCCTTTTCTATTCTTATTTTTATCTCCTGATTGTAATCATTTGTGGAGTTAATCATTGTTCCCAGGTATGCATATTGTCCACTTGTTCGACGTTGGTTTCGTTTATTAGAAGATTCTCGTTATTTCTTTGAGTTTTCGATATTCTCATAAATTTCGTCTTCTTGACATTCATTGTTAGACCATACTCTTATACCATTGTTAGACCATAATACCATAAAAAATACATTAAAAATGCTTTAATATACAGGGTGTTCTATTTAAAAAACAAAACTTTGTTTGATTCCGTTGTTCTGACAGAACCTGTATAATCGAAAATAATTTTAAAGCGTAGACGTCTTTGATGTACATTCGTGTTTATTTATATACTTTTTAGTTTAGCCGATATCAAAGAAAGCTAAATATTTGGCGCACCCTGTATTTTAATTAGATCGGCCTGTACGCACAAAACTCTATTTAGTATTTTATCCACTACGACAGTTTATCTGGTTTGTGATCTCCCTGTACATCTGTTTTCCTCTGGGTTCCTAGTTTTTGCTATTGTCCATTCGCCTTTATAAATTGTCAGTAACATTGATAAAATCAAAGATAGTGTCACCGGGAGCCTTAGTCGTGAACTAATACTCACTCCGATACGCATCGCGCTTTTCTATTAGCCGATGGATCTGAAAAAGCAATATAGAAACATATAAATATGCGACATTTTCAACTCTCTGAATATTGAATATAGAGCAAATCTTTATCTCATGTGCAATCACCGTCTTACACAAGAACTGCTAGGATTGGAATGAGGAATTCTGCGTAGAGTAAACAACAAACGGCGCGACTACCCCTCCGCCCTTATACGTCAACTGTCGAATATCCAGCTCCTCCTCCAGCCTCCTTTTTGAGCAGGAGCCATACAATCAAAACCATCCGTAGACAAAACTTCAGAGCCCAAAATATCATTAAAACTACCTGCTCAGTCCTCTGCGGGACTACAGCCACCAACGCGTACCACCAGTAAGCACAACGCAGCGGCATATGCCGACACCAAACAAAAATAAACCACGTCCTGAAGAGGTGTCTCACCTAAAACAGGACAACAAAACCAACCACAAAGAGAAACAACCAACACAAAAAGAACAACCAGACAACGATGGACTTTCGGAAAGTCTGGTCTAGGCTCCCAAATAGGGTCTTCTGTACTATGGGATGCCGAGGCTCTGCTCCAGTTCTCCGAACACTGAGACTCTCTAGCTTGACCTGGTCTACCTTCCTCTGTGAGGCACCGTGGAAATGGATAAGTGACTGTAGTTTTCTAGGCCCGTCCTTTCTATTTGTTGATAATGGATGACCATCTTTACTGCCATTTAAAAAACTAGGAGATTTCTTAGTTTTATTCTCTGGATATCTCAATATTATCTATCAATTTGCCAATTTTGATTGTGTACTTGTTTAGTTCGGATATTGACTGCGAAGCCGACGCGACGGTTTTATTTTCGTAACCATAAACATGTTAATTGATTTTATAGAAAATATTTGTAGACTTTTTCGTAACCCCCTTTTATAACAACAAACCTTTTAATTAAAGATGTCAGAAGAAGATTTATTTAGAATATCCCTTCATTATATTAATATTTGATTGTCTAAATTCATTTTGTCTTACGTATTATCAGTTAAATCTTTAAGTGATCGATTCGACCATAACTTCATTCGTAAATCCGTTTTGACCATAAATTCATTTTATAAAACAATAAAAAACACTTTGAAAACAGTATTTTACTGTTTTAGTTAAATATTTTTTATAAATTTTAGAGCTAACTATTTTATGAAGCTTTGGTCTAATAGAATTAAATAAAGTGTTATTTTTATTTTAAAAGTTTATTTTTAAAAATAATTTCATTAATACTAGTAAAATAAAATTTATTGGTAAATAAAAAACTTATGTCTCGAAGCCTAAACCCTTTAAAAGAAAAGCTTAACTGTCACTGATGTCACTATACACTTCCAGCGATTCCTAGCAACGACTTAACTCATATATCTGTCTGAACTCGCTTATCCCAAGAACTTTTAACCAGTATATAGTACCCTAGTTTGCGTATATATTGTCAAGTAAAGGGTTATTTATTGACCGGGAAAAAACGGAAGACATGCAGATTTAAAAAATTCAGATGTCGTTTGCATATCCCCCAAAGCGTAGGCGATTCTTTATAAGGGGTGGATGTAAATATTAGTCCGGTTTATATGTCAGAAGTTTTCTCTTAATTTATTTTATTGGCATAGCTTCTATAATGAATATTTCAAATAAAAATTATACAGTATACAAAAAATCATTATATATACTCAATATTGACGAATAAAAATACCAAAGGATCTATAGTGGGCTATATTACAAACTCTAAAAAGTTAATTGAATAACGAGCCATAGAAACATATCGTAATTAAATATTTTATCGATTATACACTTAAATGCCGATAATTGGCAATTATGGGCGGTGTTATGCAATGGTAGACCAAGCAACAGAATGTTCGTTTTGTACTTATTAGTTACTAATTATTTCATGCGATAATCTTTGTTTAAATCACAGGCCAATAATGAATTTGATGTTTTAAAATAAAAATACTTTGTTTGGAAATTTTGACCTCCTGAATCCGAAACTGACATTAGTTTTTTTCTATCACTTTCCAATTTTTCGCAAATCGAGATCTTATAAAAATTCCTTGATTATACGAAAAGTTTACATATAACATTAAAAAACGGCTTTTAGTGTAAATATATATGGCACAAACAGTTGTCCAAAAATATTTTAATAAAATTCTGAATTGTGGCGTCACTGTAAAATTAGTGAGCTAGTGCAATACCGCGGCTGCACCTCTCCCAGTCGTAAATAAACGAATCAAAATCAGTTGTTTGTTTTTAGCAGTTCGAGGAGGTTTATCGCTGTGTTTCGAATTAGTGCTATTCATTTGTTATTCTATTCTTTTTTCGAGCTATGGAAAGGAGACGTTGTGTTAATAATGCAAACTGCTTTTGTTATATTTGTGGCAGATTTGTAGTTGCAATACAAAGACATAACATAACCTTATTTGTTCGTAATGCGTATAATACCTATTTTGGAGTGAAAATAGGAGAACAAGACAAATCTTGGGCACCACATATTGTATGTAAAGTTTGTGTAGAAACTTTAAGAAGTTGGACAAAATAAAGAAAAAAGTCATTTAGTTTTAGAGTTCCCATGGTGTGGCGTGAGCCACAAAACCATTCTGATGATTGCTACTTTTGCTCCTGCGATTCAAAGGGATTTAATTGTAAAAATAAGAAAAGCATTTTATACCCGAACCTAAAATCTGCTATAAAGCCTAGTACCCATACCTATTCCACTAAGGAAGTTAGAGAATGTGTTATTGTCTGATTCGGAACAGTCTGCATTTGAGTCCATAGATCCCAACGTTACTTTTAAAATGGAATAAGGACTACAACTATTTAATCAAACGGAATTAAACAATTTAATAGGAAAATTAAATCTTCCCAAAGATGCCTCAGAACTTCTAGCTTCTAGACTTCGTGATAAAAATTTGCTGGCTCCAGGTACATCAATCAGTTTCTACAGAAATCGAGAAAAGGGCCTGATTCCATATTTTACTCAAGAAGATTCTTTAGTATATTGTAGCAATATCTTCGACTTAGTTATTAAGCTAGGAGCTGCGTTTTATGAAAAGAAAGAATGGCGACTATCTATTGACTCTAGCAAAAGTAGTCTAAAAGGTGTTTTACTGCACAATGGTCTTCTGGTTTTCTGTTCACGTTAAAGAAACATACGAAAACTTTGAACTTCTCTTAAAACAATTAAATACCGAGACGATAACTGCATGTTTTGTGGAGATCTAAAAGTTCTGTGTATGCTACTTGGGCAACAGTCAGGTTATACTAAATGTGCTTGCTTCATTTGTGAATGGGACAGCCGATCACAAGATAAACATTGGACCCAAAAAGAATGGCCTACAAGAGATAACCTTACGCCAGGAAGTAAAAACATAAAACACAATGCCTTAGTTGATCGTGAAAGAATTTTATTGTCCCCTCTGCATATAAAATTAGGTTTGATGAAACAGTTTGTTAAAGCTATTAACAAAAACGAGAATGTTTTAAATACATTTGTTCCAAATTTCCCAAGCTGTCCGATGCAAAATTAAAAGAAGAAGTTTTTGTTGGTCCCGACATTAGATTTTTATGCAGAGACGAAAACTTTCAAAATTCTATGACGCTTATCGAAAAGAAAGCGTGGACTTAATTTAAAGAAGTTATCGAAAAGTTCTTGGGAAATGAAGTTTCAGACTGTGAGGACATTGTCACTTAAATGCTACAAAATTTTCGTAATCTAGGATGCAACATGAGTTTAAAAGTACATTTTTTATTCGCTCATCTAGACCAATTTCCAGGAAATCTTGGAGCTGTTAGCGAAGAGCAAGGGGAACGTTTCCACCAAGACATTAAGCAGATGGAAAGACGTTATCAGGGTAAATGGAGCGTATCCATGATGGCAGACTACTGTTGGATGCTACAACGTGATAATCCTGACAAAATCTATAGACTAATTTCTACCAAACGCAGTTTTTTGACAAAAAGGAAAAGATTTTATTAAGTTGTGCATACAAAATATGTAGTTCTCTTTATTTTGAGCATTACTCTCATCTTTAAAATATATTAATAAATGTATTTATAAGCAAATTTAGTGTTTTTTTATTTTTTAGTTTGCTAAAAGATCTTACGTGAAATAAAAAATTTGTTTGCAGATTTGGAATCAGCGCACCAAAATTATATAAAATCACTTGTCAAATTTAAAACATATTTCAAAAAATTTTTTTTGTAGACCTGTGTAATATGTGTGATGGTATAGACTTATTATTTTTTGTGATAACTGGTTTATTGGTGTGTATCTTATTAATTATATTAACTAAAATGTTGCATGGACAACTATTGCTAAATTGCACTTTTTCAAAATTTTCAAATAAAAATTACAGTACTTTTAGTAAGAAGTATTTAAAAAAATGGAAAGTATTAGTACTCTAAATTAAACTTAAATTATACAGGTATTACAAACATATAATGTAATCTTATTGTTCTTCAACTTAAAATCTAACCAACCCGAGAACTCCTCAATATCGTCTACAATGTCAGTACTTTTTAAACCTTTATAAAACGGTAGACAGTCTTTTGGAATAAACTAAAACATTGACTTAATTTCTTGCAATTTTTTTTATGATAGGCTTTCCTTGAAATCCATCAGAAAAGACAATACAGTTTTTTACACAAGACAGTTGTAGTTCCATAACTGTGGAATTCATGATTCAAACAACAAGGGTTATTGTTACAGTTGCATATATCAGTCCCCGGAGAAAGCTTTTTAAAAAATGATGCCGAATTTTCTGGTGTAAGCTCCAGCAAAGGCTGTATGTTCCTAGTGATTAAATTAAAGTCAATAAAAGCTGCAAAAAGAAAAACAAATTTATAGTGAAAAGAATGATGACGGAACATTTTGTTTATAATAAAAAATTAGAGGACTCTGTAATAAATCGTGCAAAGAGCAGTAAAGGTGAACAAGTAAACTGGTTGCAGTTTAAAATTATTCAAGCACAAAAACCAGAGCCTTCTAAAATATTTGTTAAAAGTGATTTTAAACAAAAGAAGTTGGCAAAAATTAATATTAATAAGAAAGAAAGAAAATCTATGAGAAAAAGATAGTTTGTTAGAAAAGAGCATTTGGTTAGTACCGTTGTCTACTTAGTTGCAGTCCTACAGAGAATAAAGCATTACTAAATTAGTGTCATGTCATTATTTCTATAATTATATGTCCCCCTGTTATATTTTGTTATGATTTTTTCTTGTAATTACACTTCTTCTAAATCATTTTCCCTAACCGTGCCAGTGGCTAAAAATCTTTCCATTAGTTTTTCAATAATTAAATTATAGGCAATATTTATAACAGTACTCAAATACAAGATTATACTTTTAATTTGGACATTTTTTTCATAGCACATCAGAATATTCAAATAAAACGCTTCTACGCCGTAATCTGTACCTATATATATATATATATATATATATATATATATATATATATATATATATATATATATATATATATATATATTTTCCGTCACGTAAATTATCTATCGACATTATACCTCCTACACCAGAATATTCGTCTGTTGGAAGACCACATGTATTTATTGAAAGCACCAAAATAACAGTGTCTACATTTGCCACCAATTTGTCATGATTCTGTAACGTTCTAACCGTAAAAAAAGGTCGAAAAATTTTTTGCAAATATCTGAAGCTTTTAAGACATAGGTGGAGGTTACTAGATGACGATTAGATGAAAAAGTACTTGTATTTTTACCTTGCGTTTTTTTGACGTGACAACGTCTTAAATTAGGTTGTGGCTCAGAGTCATTTAAGAAAAAGTGTAACGCCCGCTCACGTCTGTTACAGTGAGTCACCGAACGAGAGAGAGGCCCGCCGGACCGGCGAATGCCTTGCGTCTCTCTCCCACTCAAACATGATCGGTCCGCTGCGCGCGGCACTAGAGAATTAGGCGCGTTGAATCGCTAAAGTTGAAAATCGTTGAAAGTATCGTCAGCTGTGTCTGTAGTGAAAATGTGGAGTGCTTACAGTGTCCTATTTTTGGGGGGAACCACCAGTATCAGATATAATTTTAGGAAATTACCTAGGGACCTATATTCTTTTATAATATTGCTATGGATTTATCCATTTAATATTGAGCAATGATTGTAAACATTCTTTATAGTTTAAACTTCAATGAAAATTATTAACTGTGTCTAAAGACATATATGATATGAGGTATTTTACCCAAGAGTATTAAGTATAATGAATATACATAAAAACATAATTTTGTTTTCTTAGGATTTAACATTTTGTCAGCACATTATCTCAAATTCACACTTAAATCAATATGTTTTTACTATTAGGTCTGTTGAATGTTTGTTCTTTACACAAAATTTAGTCTATACTTCATATTTATTAAAGGCGGTAAAATATACATTACAATTCAGTTGTTTATAAACCACTTTCAAAGCATAAAGAACCTTTTAAGCTTTGTTTATATTATTTTGTGTATATTAATTGAGTTAATTGGAGTAGCCCACTTTGATACAAAAATACAGTCAATTTATGGATATTTCAAGGTGACAATCTAAAAAAAGCTGATTTCCTCCCATGCATTTTATTAGAAACACTTGAAATTTAAAAAAAATGTAAGACCTTAATCGTGAGATCGTGAGATTTGTCTTCAATTCGTGAGTAGATTCGTCATTTACAACAACTACAACAATAAAGGTAAATAATTGTACACTAATATTTCATTATCGTAAACTATGATTGATTGATTAATTGTTAGATTGACACAAAAGTTGAGAAACTGAGTTTATAGCGACAATTCCTTGTTCCTATTGTGCAATTTAATAATATTCATATCAATAAATATTCTACCGAGAAAAAGACGTTGTCACGTAAAATCTTCGCCCGTAAAACCGACTTTACAGGCAACCGATTTTTTTAAACAATAATTTATGGTCACAATTTGATTTTTTGCCTTATATTTTACATAAACAATATTTATGTCATTTTTTTATATTAAGAATATCTTTATTTTCCCGTTTTTAAAATTAAAATTGATAAATTATTTACGGAGATATTTGCAACAAAGCAGTTTTTTGCACTAATTTATAAATTTTGTTAATTTTTTTATTAACAAAATAAAATGTTATTTTATCATGTTATTTATATCACATAGTTTAAAAATTGCTTAATTTATTTCTCCCTGAGGCTAAATATTTAAACTATCAAACTCGCTCTATTAATGATGATAGACATACCTATTTAGCAAATTTGATAGGATTCTCTAAGACTTAAAAATATCTCAGAAGTTAAATGCATATTGCGTTTTCTTCGAAAATATTTACAAAATAAATGTTGGAAAAGGGGTATATTTTCTACTTATAAAAAATTGTAATAACTTCTATATTTTTCAAGCTACAGACTTGTACGTACAACCTTCGGATAGCTGGTAAAAAAACTCATATTAAAAAAAACCTTTTATGACCAATAAGAAGGAAATATCGGAAAATCTCCTGAATTAATTACCTAAAAATTACCTAAAATTTAGTTTATAAAATATATAAGTATTCTATGGGGGGGGGGGGTGAAAATTATTTCATCAATATTAATTCCAACTATTCCAACCAAATTGAAAATTTGGTGTAAAACCGTGTTTCAATTTGAACTTCCGATCTCGAAAAAAAAAAAAAAAACGGAGCTGAAACAGTTCCTACGTCGATCTAAGGGCTATAAGTTTCGAAAAATTGGATGACTTTTATAGCTATATTCAATATAAAGTTAAGATTTTCATTCAAAATTGTGCAAATTTTACTTATAATTTTTATAAACAATGGAGATATGATTTTTTAAAAAATAGTCCCTAACTTAGTTCCTATTGGTCGGAGAAGGTATTTTTTTTAATGTGAGTTTTTTAATATTGTTGTGAAGCTATTTTTTTGTGGCATTTTAAAGTAATTACCATTTAAATGGGAATAAGCCACAATTAAAGGTTAAAGTACGTTTATTGACGTTTCAATTTCCACTTCGGAAATCGTTCTCAAAATACAAATATATATATATATATATATATATATATATATATATATATATATATATATATATATATATACTAATGTTATTATTATATTATATATTATTATATTTATGTATATACTAATGTTTGCATTTTGAGAACGATTTCCGAAGTGGAAATTGAAACGTCAATAAACGTACTTTAATTGTGGCTTATTTCCATTTAAATAGTGAGTTTTTTAATCATGTCATCGGGGAAATTTTGCACAAATATAAACAACCGTAATTCCTCGGTGTTCAAATGTATTAATAATTTATTTTCTTAATAAAAAAATTAATAAAATAGTTCAAAAAAACTGCTTTTTTGCAAATATCTCCGTAAATTATTTATCAATTTTAATTTAAAAAACGGGAAAATAAAGACATTTTTAATATAAAAAAATGATATAAATATTGTTTATATAAGGGAATATTGTAAAATATAAGGGAAAAAACTTATTGTTTAAAAAAACGCAAGTTAATAATACGAGTACTTTTTCATCTATTCGTCATCTAGTAGCCCCCACCTATGTCTTAAAAGCTTCAGATATCTGCGAAAAGTTTTGCCCTGAAATCGATGATTTTTGCATAACCAGACTGGGCTATGGTTTATCAAATTTTTTAGACGAAATCAAAACATATATTTGTTTTTTACCCGTAAATACAAAAAAAGTTTTGCATAAATGTAACAAATATTTAGTTACTTAGCCATATGACAGATAACTGTCAGAGATCACAAAGCTCACTTATGGAGCGAAAATCTAACACTCACAACAAAGGTAGTGAATATGATTCGCGTTAATCAGGGGGTTATGGAGCGCCAGATGTTGAGTGTCTCTCTGAGAGACCGAATCCCAAGCGAAGAAATATGTCGTAGAACAAAAACATCTGACTATTTTAAAAAAAATCGCGTCACTAATATGGAACTGGGCAGAACACGTCGCCAGATTATCAGACAACCGATGGAAAAAACATATTGTCGAGTGGAAGCCAATATATGAAGCAATACGGAGCAGAGGACGCAAACCAACTAGATGGACTGCCAATCTGAAGCGTGTTAGCAGTAACTTAATGCAAACTGCCCAAAACAGAGAAATATGGAAACAGCTGAGGGAGACCTATGTCCAGTGGATAGCAGTGGACGTATACAAGTTGGTGATGATGATGATCACAAAGCGAGCAATTCATTACAACTTATGGTTACTGTAAGTATTTAAACTGTTACCAAGAGAAAAAATTCGCACATGTGTACAAGTCAAATTATGTTTATGGTGTACAATTTATTGTATGTCAGGCACATCTGGGGGGTTAACAGTTGAGGGATTTCAGCGCTTTTTTTTAAATTTTATAAAATAAGGACACAAACAGTTTTATTACAAATTTAATTTACATACTATATAAAACCATTATCAGTGTGAAATTCATGTGCACAATACACTTAATGTTTTATAAGTAACTATATTATATCTTTCAATCGGTATCACAGATCGACGTTACTGCTTACATCGAATTTGAGCAAATTAAACATTGAACAATTGGCGAAATACTAGTTCATTTGACGTTCTTTATTTAAAACTATTACTGCTTACTGGTTATTTTGTTGTGGTATTTTAAAGTAAAATAATAATGAAATAGTTCAATCGTTTTGGTGTTGTATGTTTATGACCTTTTGGTTTATATAAACTTGTTTGTTTTATTAAGCGACTGGCCTACATTTCTCAAAGCGTGGTCGATTCAATTTAAGTTATGGATATGAAGAGGGTAAGCTCAGGTTTTTTCGATGTATGGATTTGTTGTTTTCGTGAAATTAATTTTATGGTAAAGGGAATTAATAAAACTTTTCAAGCACAGTCAGTTAAACCTTCCAAAAAATGGCAGGGGATTTTGTTTATAATTGAGTTTATGCTTTTCGTTTTTTTTTTCAGTATGGATTATATATATGCTAAACATAATTTTTAAACTTAGAAGTTTTTATTAACGGTGGATAGCAGTAAAAAAATTATTAATAGTAGACGATTAAAATACGTTTGTAGTGAGCAGACTAGATCATGTAGCAATGTTGCAAACGTAGTTCTCATGACAGTCGTACACAGACATCATCCTGATACTCAACCCAATCAGGCTTAAGAAAACCTTATTATCAACAAACTGGAACAAACAGGGGCTTCTTTGGAAAGTTAGAATCAACTTTTGTGGGTCCATAAAGTAACGTTTAGTGCTGGATAAACTATGCTAACGTGTGTACCAGAAAACTGGACAGTTAACGTGGTGAGATGGGCGGTCTTAAAGAGAGAACGGCTGGTCATACAAGCGAAGGTGGAAGGCAAAAGAGAAACCGGGGAGAAGACGCACGTCCTGGCTGAAGAATCTGAGACAATGGAGTAAGAAAACGTCAATAGAACTTTTTAGAACGGCTGAAGATAGAGTCAAATGGACCATGATGATCGCCATTGTCCTTAGGGATGGGGCACGTTAAGAAGAAAGAGAGAACGAGAACTAAATGTAGTCAATTCCAATAAGAAGCAATAATAGGCGATAAAAAGGCTTAGAAAGCAAGTATCAGGGCCCCACTAAGGAAACAACATCAAGATCTTAATACGAAAGACTGAGTATTGACTGTTCTACTGGGTTTGAAAGTCAGGGTCTCCTAGAAAGACTAAGGTATCCTTTAACGTTTATAGGCCTCAATGGATCCAATTAGTGTCCTGATGGCGAACCTTCAGCAAGGGAAGTTCCCAATACTGTATTAAGAAAACTTGTAAATTTACGTCAGCGGACAGTAAACTATAAAATGAGATCAAGTTGGAGGTTCGCTTTTTTTATGACGAATTGCTAGACTATTTAAACATTTGAGTGGCAATGTAGACATTTTTATTAGGTACTTGTCGGAAAAGGGGCTATATTTTTGGAAAATTTTACGCTACTTTAACCTTATCATACCCAGAAAACATAAGTGGCTTAGGAACTTGAAAAATGGCGTGTGTTGGTACATGCTAACCAAAATTTTAAATGCTAGAAAAATTAAACTCTACAACCTTTCTGAGTCTAAAACAAAACTGATAGCATTAGACATATAGGACTGGATATAGGACATATAGACTGGACTGAAGACTATAATTTATGGTTCAACGTAAAACTGACGTGTGATAAAATAAGCAGTACATTAGGACAAAAGCAAATGGATAATACACCGAACTTTGATATCAAAACCTGGTAAAACCGGATAGAATAAAACTAAGATCATAAGACAGGTAAGGCTAATGTCATTCGTACTGAAGAGTATAAACAACTGCTCGATAGGGACATATGGATTATTTATTGTTTAAACGTCCGATATAGTGTCCGATATAGTGTCAGTACAGATAGCCTGAAGCTGTTCGCAGAAATGCTTTATCTCCTCGCTTGTAGAATTTGGTCACAAATGGAGAGCTGAGATGGAAACAAAGATGAAAGTACAAAATAAAAACTATTGTAATCCAAAGATTTAAACAAGGCTTTACTTTTTATTGTTTAATATCATTGAAAATTATAATACTAATAATAAAGTTTTTGTTATATTACATTATAGTAAACAATCTAAGAGGAACAATAAGAGAACATCAGTCACGGAGTCCACTATGCTTTTTCACACAGATGGTATTTGTAAAAAAATATGGTGATCTCCTTATTTGACTTTCTACTACTATAACCCTTTAGTACAATGAAATTATTTACGAACAAAAACGAAAATGTTGATGTTGGTATACAAATTCACTGGATTGAAATTTGAAGGAGAAGTACGTTGAACACAATTAATTAAAATGTTCTTACACTTGATATTAAGCAGAAATCAATAGGTACAAAATAAAAATTTATCAGATTTATTATTTCCATTTAATTTTATAACAAATATAAGTATATTACAGTATAATACAGTAAATAACATGTGACGCTTAAACTCATGAATGAGGTAGGCAAGGCAGACAGTCTTAAACTTTTAAACATTAATATCTATTTTTTTGAATTATAAATACTTTCAATTTTAATTTAATTTAACACCAATCGGTGCACAATGTTTTTGGTTAACCTGTCTTTAGCTAACACAAATAGATTCGACGGTTTCCCAACACGTGAACACGCAACATATAGTTGCCCATGAGAAAAACATGGATTTTCCAAATCTAAACCACAAATGGACATTGTTTGACCTTGAGATTTATTTATAGACATGGCGAAAGCTAAACGAATTGGAAACTGTAGCCTTTTGAAGGATATGGTAGAATCTGATGGTATCATCGGAATACGTGGCAGTAGGACCACTTTTCCTTTAAACTTCCCAGCCAAAATGGTTGCTTCAAGAATGTTTTCGGTGATCTTTTTGATGACCAAACGCGTACCGTTACATAATTGAGGTGGATTCAAATTACGGAGGAGAATAATAGGGGAACCAATCTTTAATCGAAAATTTTCAGCAAGTAGGTTAAAATAAACAATTACTATGACAGTATTATTCATTTTATAAAGTGGAAAGATGGAATTAATAAAATTGAGAAATATTGAGACTGAACAAGTAGAGTTTTATTTCCTGACCGATTGCTGATACTCTAAATCAATATATATATATATATATATATATATATATATATATATATATATATATATATATATATATATATATATATATATATATATATATATATATATTAAGATATATAACGGGCATCGTGCTATTGTGGTATATTCCTAAAAATATGTTATCTGAGAATCCGTTTTGTTTTAATGAAAATAACAAAAAAGACAAAAACATCAAGACAATGTCCCTGGCAGGTCTAATTAATTTTCTAAAATAAAACTCTTGGGTATAAATGAAACTTTTAAATTTAAAAGCAAAAATCGTTTCTAAATTATTTCTCGTGGGTGCTCAAGCTGGAGTAAAAAATACATATACTAAAGTGTTTTAGCGGTTTCTGCTTCTGAAATCCATTAAAGTCATTTTAATTTCAATTTGGGATGCTAATGGTTTCGTTAATTTTAATTTAGGCCAGGCATTATTAAGCGTTTAAAAAACAAGACAAAAATATAAAATTTAAGAAAGAAAAAATAGGGGACTAAAATCAAAAGAGCCTATACGTATATAAAATGTAATTGACAAAAGATCAAAGTTGGTGCTATTCATTTTTTTTTTTATTTAAACACGTCGATAATGCAGCAGGAATTACATAGATAAAATTTTAGTTTATTGCATTAACCCTTTATTACTCGCACCTCAAAAAATTACGCCATCACTGGCGTGTTTTTATGTGTTAGATTTTATCTAACATATTGGTATAGGTCAAATAAATGAGTCATTAGTACTTATTGGCTAAGTTTATTGGCTATTAACTCAAAAAAAAAACGATAAATTTGTGTTTTTTTTTTAACAAAACTGCAAAAAAAACTACTAGGTAAACTAAAAAGAGGTATACATGTTAAGAGGTATACATGAAAAATGTGTTGAATATAACATACCTATTTACAACTTGTATATCGATTTCAAACAGGCGTTTGATAGAGTAGATCGACAAAAGATGTTAAAGCAACTATCTATGTAAGGGATACCCAATAAGTTGGTTAAACTTATACGAATGACTCTGGAAGGTTCCAAAGCTATGGTGAGAATATATGGAGATATGACGCAGGCCTTTGATATTGAAAATGGAGTTAGACAAGCGGATGCCTTATCAACAACACTTTTTAATCTAACTTTAGAAGCTATTGTTAGAAAACTGGATATAAACGGCTGTATTAATACAAGATCAATACAAATATGCGCATCTGCGGATGATGTTGCCATAATAAGCCGTAACAAAAGGGTATTAAGCGAAAAAGTTATGGAACTGAAACGAGAAGTTGCTACGTTTGGTCTATATATAAATAAAAGCAAAACAAAATATATGGAGTGCACAAAATCGACTGAACATTAGAATATGAAGGTAGACAACCATACCTACAAATATGCCTCCACTTTTCCCTACCTAAGCTCAATATTAAATGACAACAACATCAGTCAAGAAATACAAGCACGGATTCTTAGCGGTAATAAGTGCTTTTATGCATACAAAGACTTAATGAAAAGTAAGTTACTGAATCGTGAGTCTAAGCTGAGAATCTACAAAACAGTAATTAGACCAGTGGTCACGTATGGATGTGAAACGTGGACCCTCTCAACCACTGATGAAAATCAACTGAGAATATTTGAGTGCAAAATACTATGGAAGATATTTGGACCAACCCAATGCAGCGATAGTTCGTGGAGAATAAAAATGAACCACGAGCTGGATGAACTAATGCAGAGCGCAGATATTGTCAGATTTGTAAAGTCACAAAGACTAAACTGGCTTGGTCACCTAGAAAGAATGCCAGATAATCGAGCTGTAAAAGTAGTCCAGAGATGGAAGCCCCAAGGAAACAGAACACGAGGAAGGCCCCGTAAAAGATGGATAGACGACGTAGAGAGGGATCTTAAAACCATGAACATCAGGCAGAGGCGAAGGAAACTATCCGACAGGGCAGAATGGAAGAACATTGTTAAGCAGGCCAAGACTTACAAGGGGTTATAGCGCCATTGGAAGAAGAAGAAGAGGTAAACTAAAAAAATAGACATATTACCCTAGAACAAAAGAAATAAGGGGATTTATTCCAAAAAAAATGTACTCATTACGCTTAAAATTAGATTTCTTTCTCTTCTAGACAGTAGTGGCAAGTAAAATTTGTTAAACCAGTGTGCTCTTTACATATCGGCAACTTACAGTTAGTACAATAATGTTGGGTAAACCTGTTCTTTCTTACAGGGCAAAAAGGACATCTTGGTTTTATAGTTGGAGTTGCACCTTGAGAAACAGATTTAGGATATTGGAACGTCGTTGAAGATGGGACATTAAAAGTTGCTTGCCAAGCGCCGCAATATAGCTTCTTCAAGATGTTACAATATTAGTGTTATTGTTGTAAATTATTTGGCTGTTTATAGTTGAAATATTTAGTAAGCTGCAAAAAACAGTAAACGGCCAGCGATTGTTAAATGGAGTCACCGAGTGTTCTGCCTTCATTTTATCAACAACATCCCATTCGCCATTTGTGAGGTTGTAATCAGTAATAACCTCTGGCTTCATGGTATGCTCTTTGGTATTTTCATCAATGAAACCATCGCTGTGTAGTGTTGAAAGTAGTAGTACATTCTTATTTTTTTGGCACATATGATACAAGTACACACTTGTTTCCATCGTCACCATATGCAAACATGCTACTACATAAATGTGTCTATTTTACGTTCGTCAACTCAGGGGGAATTTGTTGTTTGTTTTTACACAAAGTACCTATCGTTGTCAAGCAATGATTGTTCAATAAATAGTTGGCTAAGGGTACTGAGGAAAAGTAATTATCCGTAGTTACATTTCGACCGGTTCCACTTATGGGTCGTATAAGTCTTTTTACTACACTTGATGATCGTTGGGTAGTTAATATGGTCCTTCAGGTTGTTTGCCGGGGTAAATTTCTAGATTTTGTGTGAAAAATGTTCTAGCGTCCTTCTTCTTCTTCTTCACGTGCCATCTCCGCGACGGAGGTTGGCAATCATCATGGCTATTCTCATCTTAGATGCTGCTGCTCTGAATAGTTCAATTGATGTGCATTCGTACGATTTCCTCAAGTTACGCAACCATGAGATTCTTCTTTCTTCCTACACTTCTCTTGTAGAATAAATAGATAAATAAATAAATAGCGTCCACCAAGGAATAAATCTTGATTCCGAATTTCGCTGGCTTATTGGCTATATACTGCTCAAATTTGCATCGACCACAGAACGCTTTCAACATTACATCTATGGTCACATAGAATCCAAGAGTATATGCAGATAAACAGTTAGTGACAAACATTTCATATAGTTCTCGAATGGGTGCAAGATTATCAACTGTCGAATTTTCTTGCCTCTTAGTGGCGTCGTCAAATCTTACAGCTTGAATTATTTGGTGAAATCTTTTCTTGAACATAGTAGCATCAGTACTTAAATGTTGCGCTCTCTTTCCCCCAGCAAGGAACAAAAGTCCGATAAATGCTTGCATTTGTATATTTTACAATATTATTGATCATAGCATCCAAGAAAAACAATTTCCAGCATTTGATTATGGTTTTGACGCCTTTTGCTTAGGCGATATTTAAAGATCAATAAATAGGTTAAAGAGCAATATTTAAATTTCTATGCTTGAAGTAATTCTATTCTTTTGATATTATTCTATCATAAAATATTTGTAAGCAAATATTAACAGCCAGTGTAACCAAAAAAAAAGAAATCCTATCAAGAATCAAACAAATAAGGAAAAGAGGAGAATACTCATGAACATGAAAACATTTTTTACAAGATCAGACCTTAGACTAGAGCTTATAATTCGAATGATCAGATGTTACGTTTTCTCTGTTTTGCTGTATGGCTAACAAAGTTGAACAATGGACTCTGAAACAGAAAAAAATATATGCCTTGGTTATGGGTAGAAAAGGCTACCAACGGTGACGTACTTATTGTTGAAATATGAGAAAATCGAACGAATTACCCAGCATAATCAAAGAGAGAGGAAAATACAATACTTGGGTCACGTGTTGAGAGGTAAAATATATGAATTACTCCAAATGATATTGAAAAGTAAAGTGCAGGGCAAAAGATCATTTAGAAGACGCCAGAACTCGTGGCTAAAAGAACTGAGGAGATGTTGGACCGCTCATCCACAGAAATCTTTCGTGTAGCGGTTTCCAAAGCTACAATTGCCATTTGGATCGCCAACCTTAGAAAAAAGACGGCGCAATAAGATAAAGATGAACAGTTGGATGTTTTAATGAAATTGCTTAAAATGGATCTATTATAGCCGATGATCCCACTGCAAGATCACATATGTATATATATTTAAGAATAGGAGAATACATTGATAACAGGTTGCCAGTCAAAAAGTGGCTGCAAATATTTTAAACACAATTAATGTTAATTTATTTTTGAACACAAATTTTATTTAGTTCGTTTATTTTTTAACTGAAATACCCTGCATGTGCATGTTTTTTATATTAAATTAAAGTTGTTTTTTATGATGACAGGTTGCCTAAAAATTAGGTCTTTAAAAAAATAGTCGCAAATTAAGGCGGTCAGCAGTTAAAAACGCGACGTTTTAAAAATAAAGTAAAATAGAGTTAGCGTGCAACGACGGTTTGACAAGTAATAATATGTGTATTATTATATATCTATCGAAGCACTGACACTAGCCGTGTCAAACTCTTTACACCTCACGTTTTTAACAGTGGGAAACCCTAATTTGCGCCCATTTTTCCTATGGCAACCTTATATTCTCATATCAAAAAATTAGCTTTAATTTAATATAAAAGATTAAACCATCAAAAATATGTGGAGTATGTTTACGGAGTTCTTCTGAATTATTATTTAACATACTAATTGACAAATTTATATAACATTTAATAAATATGCATTTATTTATAAACTAATATCTTTTTCTGTTGTTTTAGGTGAGTATCTACTCAAATCCAGAGTATTATGCTTCATTGGTGAGTACTAAACTTTATTTTACGAAATAAAATATTGACCGAAACAATAAAACTTCAAAGATACCTTATTTCGTGCCATAAAAATCGGTGGAATCTGAAGTTGTGTTTAGAACATCGAACAAATTCGCTGCATAGGGAAGCTTGCAGTTAAGAGCAACGGCAATTTCATCTACTAAAATCTATTAAAGCCATCGAGTGGGTCTCGGAAGGACCAGATGTGCATATTTAACTTTGACCTACCGTTTTACGAGATCAAAAACTGTTCAATAGCTACTTAGAGACATGTTTCGACTCTCACGGGAAATCTTATATTCTGGAAAACGGTAAAGAGCTCTATTAAGTAAAAAAAGTCGAGCAGAGCGTATGTGAATGCCCTAGACAGTCTCCAATTTGGATAAGGGTATTAGGGACCTTTTGGTAATCTCAAAATAAAATAAGGATTTTCATGAATGTTAACATTGTCGGTTTATACTTGTAAACAGTTTTATGAGATCAAACTATTATATTTTGGTAAATTATTTTGCACTAAAACAAAAATATATACATATTTTAATATAAAATTATTCTAATATAATGTTTTCTAGATTCACATAATTACAAATGACTGACATATTGTTTAGATTGTCTTGTAATTTTAATATTTGAGTGTAACAGAGTACGACATAATATATTATCTGAAAAAAAAATTATAGAACGGCTATAAAATGAATAATATTTCTAGCTGCTGTTCTTTTTAACAATGAAGGTATTTTTGTTTGACCACTTGTTACCATTTTTACCTTTTAAAGTCCTTCCCAGATTTACAATAAACTAGGATACAGTGGCGTTCTCACCTAATGATCTAGGTATAAATACTTCAGGTGTATATTTTTCGCTTTCCACTAATATTGCTTTTAAATTTGGATTCATTAAATTTGCAGACAAATTGGTTACACTAAATGAAAAATTTCTGAATTACCACTATTTTTAGAGTCATCTTCTTCGTCCGAATCGTCCGATTCAAACTCCAAAGAATCTTCTTCTAATTCCCAGTCACTTTCACTATCTTCAAAA
The DNA here is from genome assembly GCF_040954645.1 of Diabrotica undecimpunctata. Lineage (NCBI taxonomy): Eukaryota > Metazoa > Arthropoda > Insecta > Coleoptera > Chrysomelidae > Diabrotica > Diabrotica undecimpunctata. The sequence continues at coordinate 37,445,542 of NC_092807.1, read as the reverse complement.
GATTCCTGCTCAATATCTTCACCATTTATTATACGCTGTATTTCGTCGTTTATTTCATTTGCCCTTAAAGGTTTTCTTGATGACATAGTGCTACAATTAAATAAAATACTATTTATTACAAATGTAGAAAAATAGTTAGATAATGGCTTACCAAAAACATCACCGGCATCCAAATAAACTTGAGCGAAAAAACTGACGTAGAAATTGACGACACGCCCACCACATGTTAAATCAAGACTAAAAAACAAAAGAACAAATACTAAGGAGTGTATGGCTGTATGGGCATAGGTTATGCGATTGCACCCGAACTGCGAAGAAAACCGAGACCGAGATAAGCAGATTTAAAATCTCACTTGTCAGCGTGACTAATCTAATAAGATATTAATTTATAATTCCTTTTTTCAAATTAGGAAAAAAGCTGTGATAGTACCTTCATCATTTTTTATCAACCATTTATTAACTGGCCTATAATTAACTGACTATATATTGGCCAGAAACATTTTAGACTTAAGTCAACATAAATTAGATTTTTTTAAGTGCTCTTTCATTATATATTTTTTTATTCCAATAAACAGAAAATAAGAAACTTAAATGCTAATACATTTCGTCAAAGAGTTTTGTAATAAGTTAAGCATTATATAATTCTCCCTATCAGATATTACCATATTAATTTTACAAACGCACGTGATGTAGGTACAAAAAACAGGAAATCTAAAAATATACATACAATAATATCTCCATATCGACCAGTGTAACAAAAGGGTCTGTCAGTTTCTATTTTCGACCAAATCGGATATGCTGACATGTGGAAATCATAAGCTATTTCTATTAACATGTTACGATAGTGTTGTTGCGGTGGTATAAATGACACGCAAATTTTCTATGCACGTGCCACCTAACAATTTTGTTTATTCAGAAGGGAAATTTTCTTACAGAAATCATCTGTATACTTATGTATACAAGAATATAATAATTAAACTGTAATATTTTTTGATTGAAAGATACCTTTATGTTATAAAATAGTGTTTCATCCTTTACGTTTTTTAAAACATTATGTTGCTTATTGACATGAGTTAGGTACTTCCAAGAGGAACTTGCCAAGTACCAAGTACCAAGAGGTACTTTCAAGAGAAAACTAGAAGATGATATGGATGATACTCAGTTTGGGTTCCGCAAGGGACTGGGAACGAGAGAGGCATTGTTTGCTTTTAATGTCCTCTCTCAAAGATGCTTAGATATTTACCTAGATATTTATCGACAGGGTCCGACATGAAAAACTAATAGAAGTACTGAGAAACAAAGATATAGACAGACGAGACTTACGAATCATTATCAACCTGTATTGGAATCAAGGCCAATATAAAGAAAGAAAAACAAAAGTCCGAAAATATACATATAAAGAGAGGAGTGAGACAGGGCTGTGTTCTGTCACCATTACTGTTTAACGTGTACAGTGAAGCCATATTCCAGGAAGTGATAGCGGATCTGGGTGATGAGATCTCTGTAAACGGAAGAATAGTAAATAACATAAGATTCGCTGATGACACCGTTATAATGGCAGACACCCTGGAATCGCTACAAGAATTGGTAAATAGAATTAACGATTATTGCATTAGATACGGACTAAAAATAAATAAGAGAAAAACTAAAGTTATGATTGTCTCAAAAAGGCAACATGGAAATGAAAGATTAATGATAGAGCAAACCTTAATAGAAAAAGTAGGGACATACAAATATCTGGGAACCTGGGTTGATGACAAAAATGATCAAAGCAGAGAAATCAAAGTCCGAATTAAAACTGCAAGGCAAGCATTTGTGAAAATGAAGACAATGATTACCAACAGAGACCTTCAGTCGCATCTCAGATTGAGGGCTCTAAGATGTTACATATTTTCTATCTTACTATACGGAATGGAAGCTTGGACATTGAAGAAACAACACATAAGAAAAATAGAAGCGTTTGAAATGTGGTGTTACAGAAGAATATTAAAAATTCAGTGGGTACAAAGGATTAGAAATGCTGAGGTACTACGACGTCTAAATAAGGAGTTAGAAATTATGAACATCATAAAAAGAAGAAAACTAGAGTATTTGGGTCACACAACCAGAGGAGAAAAATATGAACTGCTGAGAATTATTATGCGAGAAAGAATCCAAGGAAGAAGAAGCGTAGGAAGAAGACACATCTCCTGGCTGAGGAACCTTAGAGAATGGTTTAACTGTAGTTCACTACAACTTTTCAGAGCAGCAGCCAACAAGGTGACCATAGCCGTTATGATATCCAACCTCCGATAGGAGATGGAACTTACAGAAGAAGAAGAAGAGGAACTCGTATACTTTATCCTACAAAGCAGCGGCTCTCAAAATTTTTTGGTGGCGGAAGCTTTTAAATAACTAAATTTGTTAGGAAACAATGAAAATCCAAAGCCCAAAATAGAGGCAAAATAATTAAAGAAAAAAAAGTACAAACAGTAAGACTTACTGAGTAAGTAGTAAGTTAATAAGCAAGTGATAAAGCTAAGTTCATTTAATGATAGGTATGAAATTGTTTTTTATTCATCGCTAACTAGGTAATATGAGGCTTGATAGACGATAGTTGAATTCCCATTTCAAATTCGGTATCCAGTCTATTGCAGTATTTTGTTGTTGTAGCTGTACATACTGAAAATTCCGTTTCACACAAGTACGTTGTTAGGAACGGCAGGAAAATATTTAAAGCCTCAGTGGCAAGTTATGGATATTCATCACTGACCCTGGACCAAAAATAATTAAGTAAAATTGTTTAAAAAACGATTCCATTTTTTTATCTGGTGTTATTTTTAAAAATGATATATAGGTCAGATTTGAGATATTTTCAGGCTTTCGCAAATTGGATGAAAAAGGGTTTTGAATCCACTGGTTTACTTTCAACTAATTTTAGATTTGGCTGCATTTTATTAACCGCGGGTGGTTGTCTATGCAGGATGCATTGACCTGAACTACAACTTTAGCGATATCATTTTTATTCGTGATACTGCACTTGCTTTTCTACCTGCTATTGCCTTGGCATCCTTAGTAGAAATGTCGATTCAATTATTCCAAGTGAGATGGTTTTCTTTAACAAAATATATTAGTCGTGTTAAAAATTACTAGCAGGATGGCCAGTCCAGGTACTTCAGCCAACTCAAGCATGCATTTGCAAGACAAATTTGATAATATAAAGCCGTGCAACTAGTTTTTGTTTTATGTATCCTTCCAGATCCCGAATCCTGCGCAAAACTATATCGTTTAGAAGCAGCACTGTAGAAGGATGCTTTGTAGCACACATGGTGTTATATCTACCACACTTGGTTTTTATTTCACAGACCGACTCGCATAACTTTATCGTTTTTTGGCTTCTTAATACGGTTCTAGAATAGGAGGATGATCAGTAGGAATACCGCGAAAACGATGGAACTACAACTTACTCGAAGCACACTGAAATACTATGCACCATATATATGATATATATGAAACATACAATGCATATATATAAAACGATGCACCATATAAACTCTAACAAAAAATGTGTTTAATAATCAGTGTTTTCTTTAGCAGAATTAATTACAGCTTGACCCCTCATTGGTATGCTTAAAATTAAGTTTTAAAGTAGTAAGATCTATTTCTAATAATAAAGATTTTAAAGAACATGCCTAGTATAAACATTTTGCAGATAAGGAGTAATATGTCTCTGAAACATATATAATACATGCGCGTTGGTATTAAGATCTAAAAACTATCTTTGCCACAATAAGAGTGTGATATCCTCATTATGAAACCTATCTCTTACCGTTGCTTTATTATGTAGCCTTGAATTACTGTGCATGTAACGCAAATCATGACCTGCAGCAGTGGCAAATGAAAGGACAATATGTTCATAGGACAACATAACATCAATATATTGAGTTTAATTTAAAGAGTCTTCTACAAACACGAATTCAGTTTGATGATGAAAAATTACTCCAGCTCACATCATAACATGTAGACCACTATATGGACAAACACCATATATGTGGCTAAGTCCCTCTGATCAACCAGGTCCTCTCCAAACTCTAACTGTTCTTTAATCAGTTTGAACAAGGGACCCTTGTTCTATTATCTGACCTTCCACCTCCAATTTACATCTTATTAGTAATTTACATTACTAATAGTAGTAACAGTATTACACATTAAATTTGTTGTTGTAATTATGAATTTTGTAAGGGATGGAGTTTAAATATCTAGGCATCATATTATCTAGCTACGGAAAGCTTAAAACTGAAGTAAATAGAGCAAACAGAGCCGCAGGCTGCCCGAATGAAACAATATGGAGAAATAAAAATATCGGGGAAGAAACGAAAGGCAGAATTTACAAAACAGTTGTCAAACCAATAATGATATACGCGACAGAAACACGACCTGACACAGAAAGGACAAAAAGGAAGAAACAGCAGAGATGAAAACACTTCAATAGGAAGACGATCAGTAGGAAGACCACGAAAACGTTGAAACGACAACTTAATGGAGGCACATTCAAAAACAGACAGAGTCATGTCTACAGAAAAAGAAAAAGAAAAAGAAGAAGTTTTAAGTTTTATTTTAAGCAAGATGCACCGATGCACTTAAAAGCAGCTTAAGTTCATAACTGTGCTTTCTATACTTCTATTTCTGCTGGATATTTTGTGTTATTGAAAGAGGTCTACGAGAACTTTTAAATAATTCTTCAAAAGTTTGGATGGTAGGCAGCAATTCAGTGAATGGTTTCTAACAATAAAACACAAATATATTAAGTATTATGGAGAATGACAGGAGTATTTGAAACAGAATAATTAATTGAGACCGGCCTTGGAAAGGTACGATTAAGTTGTATTGATATTGTACTCCTAGTTTTTAATAAAAACAAGTGGTTTTATTAAATAGTTTTTTAAAATTAAAGTGTCTTTCTACTAGATACTACTACGTAAATTATCTATGCGTAATTATTTTTTTTTATGATAAAAAAACGTCAAATATTAAATATACACTACCGTACAATCATTTTGTGAGGTTAGCTGCTATAAGTAGCTTATAGTAGCATGCGGTTGGTTTGTCACTTATCAGAGTCGGAGTAAGGCCTTCGTCGCCGCAGCTTAAAATGACTTCCCACAATGTAAACACACCTTCCGATCTAACCAGTCCAGTAAATCAACGTTCGAATATCACAAACAGTTATGCATCAACCGTTTCAAATTCTTTTCCGAGTAAGACCCAAGCAATTGTATTTAGTTGTATCAATAATGCTAAACTGCAGGATTATCTCATTCCTTTGGGCACAATCATCAACCCAAAAAATATTATTTTTTCATCTAGATTATCTCATAATATAATCTGCATGTATTTGGCAAACAAAACCGTAGAAGATAATTTCATGACACAACATGGCTCTATAGAAGTACTCGGCGAAGTTGTAACAGCACGAAGACTTGTCTTTCCAGCAGAAAGACTAGTCTTGTCTAAAGTCTGCCTGTCAATTCCTCATCAAGTATTAGTTGAAGAATTACAGAATATCGGTTTAAAGCTTATTTCCCTAATAACATTTCTGAAAATTCTCTCGACTCTTCCCGAATATAGTCACATATTGAGCTTTCGGAGGCAAGTTTATATAAGCCCTATCACATCACCAATTCCAGATTCTATTCTAATAAATTTTGACCAAACACCTTACTGCATATTTTTGTCACCTGGCTTATTTGCAAAAATACAGGACACATATCATCCCAATGCAATAACAGTTCAGTAACGGAATCAACTCATATTGAGTCAAACAATGAAGTACCAAATCAAACAGCTTTAACAAGTATACTACACAAGGTACCTAACACCCAGCAGTCATCAAGTTATCCATTATCAAATCCGAGTATATCACCTACACCTACAAATCTTCATGATAAAGAAATCACCAATACTCCTACTCATAGCAACACTTTCAATCAACCTCATTCAGCGGCAATACCGTTTTCACAAACTTCGGAAGCAATATCCTCCAACCTATCAGCTCCTTTTCTATCAGATACAACTGCAGAAAATTCTAATAGAACTGATACATCACCACAAGTTTCTGAAACAATCATTTTAACCAATCTTTCAAATAAAACTTTAAACTCGACTTCTGTTACTACCAATGAGTTTGCTCCAGTACTTCCAAATGTAATAAAGTCACAGCATCTAAGTGAAAACTCTAATAGCAACTGCGAAAACGCAAGTTCTTCCATAAAACGGAGTATTGGTGAGATCGACACGCCTCCTTTAGATTCAGCAATTTCATCCGAAAATCTGTTTGCAAAACCCAAACCCTCTGAAACAAAAAAACTGCGCTCAGCTAAAGTCCCATCTACACGGAAAACTCTTAAAAATTTCATTGATAATTATACCCCACCATTCGTTTTAAATTACCACCAATTGTCCTTACTGATTGATAATTTCCAAGGCTTCTCCGACACTATTAGCGTCGTTAAAGAATTTACAACTGATATGGCTGGTTTACTCCTTTTTTTACAACGCAGCTATCAATATGCAAATGATAGATCTACAAAAAGCAAGTTTACAAAACTTTAAACGAAACTACACAACCATTTAGGGAAAGAGATTTCTGACTTAGATAGTGACTCTTCTGTAGACAATTGTTCAGTATCATCTAACTCCGAATCTGTTAATCAACTCGATACTTCAATAGAACATTGATGGATTTTTCCATCGTCTCCCTATACGCCGGAATAACAGGAAATGAAGAAGCTGACAGGACTGCACGAGAGGCAATTTTAAGTGATTTGTCGGAGCCGATAGACAAGTGTGTTTCCAGTGACTTAAAAGCTTATTTTAAAAATAAAGTGTTGTGTTTGTGGCGAAATGAGTGGTCTCAAACTAATTCCAATCTAAATAAAATCAAAAATAATGTGTCTCGACCCATCGTCGCGCAATAGACGAGAACAAATTGCGGTTGCGCGTTTACGTCTAGGACATACCAGATTAACGCACTCCTACCTTTTTACAAAGAAAAATCTACCTATATGTGATCAGTGTAACGTCCGATTAACAGTCGAACACTTTTTAACAATTTGTAGTAAATATGACCAAGAAAGACAGCGCTACAAGATCTCAAACGCTCTACCACAGACTCTAGGTCAAAACTGTTCCTGTGACAATATAGTTCCTGTTTCAGATCCATAAACATTTTGTACAATCTGTTAACTTTGTTATTTATATTTTGTTCCGTCGCTAATAACCTTTTGGTGGATGCGACATCTTTTTCTAATAAAAAAAAAAAAAGAAAAAATTAATTATGTAGGTATATTAGTATTTTCTAGCATTAGATAATTTAATAAGCTTTATTTTACTAGAACACCTCGTACATTATTTAAAGAAACTTTGTTATAAAGTATTCGTTTTAACGCAATCAAATTTTATAGATAATTTTGCGATTGCAATATATCAATGCAAGAATGTAAAATATTCCCGTCGATATTATAATATCGACTACTACATTTTCTTTCCCGAACCTTTTGCCTTTGAAACATGTCTTTTTGTCCCCAAGGAAATCTTTCTCGTATGGAGATGCCTTGCAATATGATAAAAAGCACTAATAGCGTGAGCACACGAAGAGAACTTCGGCGCAAAAGACACATATTTTCTAGGCAATTTTATCTAGGTCAATTCTATTTAGGATTACTGGATGGCCACACTTTTGGTTTTTATTTTTCTTTTCGTAGATACGAAATTCGATTCTGTTTTGTAGAGAAAATTGCATACGAACTGGAAACACTCCCTGAGAGTTGAAACAAGCTGATGTTTCATATAATTGATTGGCTTTGATCGAATAATCGAAACGATTTTATGTAGGATTCTAAAAATTAGAGTCAAGCAAATATGCACTAAAACTAAATTAATTGTGCATTAAACACTAAATTACTGAATATTTACACTGAAACTTTTGTTCCCTAAATTTTTGAGTGTTTATTTGAACTATGTATTTAAAAAATACTTGAGGGACATTCACATGAAATAAAAATTAACAGGGAATTACCTTATGTTATTAATTAGGCGGTGGTTACATTGGATAAGAATTCGTACGAATTCGTAGAAATAAGTTCTTGCGAATTTAAGAGGCGTGTGTGGTTACACTAGACGAGTTCATTTTATTAATGACTACAGTGTGAATTATGAAGTATATCTCATAATTGTATATTTTTGAAACATCACCACTAGTGAAATATTTGTTATTAAAAAAAATAGAAGCAATAACTATTTTTTATACAGAAATAAAAAGGAGAGTTTGGAAGGTCATACGAAGAATTGAGGAGAAATGATGAAAAATTTTTCGAATAGACGAGAATGACACAATCCACATTTTTTGACTATATATATTAGAGAATATTAAGTTACATTTCGAAGTACTCGAATTGTTTTAGAAACGTATATTTTTATTCACAAATTATGCAAAATCATTTGGCAGAAAGTTAAATACATATTATGCTGCAGTACCATCACAATTATTTTAAAAATTTAAACCTGTATGGACGTTAGACTCCTTTGTTTCGTGTGCGGGCGCCACTGGCTGTGAATACTCTTTTGACGTGTCACTATGTACCGGTGATGGAGGTGGGATAGAAATAAATTGAGTTGTTTGGTAATGACTTTCAGAAAAAGAAACGGCATGTGCACGCGTCAGTGGCTGTGAATACTCTGCTAAGGTGGCACTATATACCTGTGATGAGTTATTATCGAAATGAATTGACCAAAAGTTGATTGGTGATGAGGAAGATTTTGGATCTAAGGGACAGCTTTATATACACTGGTAGGAATTGAATATATGGGATAAGACTTAGTGCAAAGTAAGTGTCATCATTCTGCTTATACCCGAAATGCTGCTTAAAATATTGATTTTTTTTTTCAATATGTATAAGTACTTAAATAGCGCCATCTTAAACAATTTTTTTTGTGTAGGATTAATTGCGTTTGATTTTTCCTGAGATTGTACTGCATTCTCTGGGTGTAAACTGATCTTTTAAAAGGACCATATTTTGGAAATAGTGCCACTTTGACTGTGGTTCATCATCAGCACCATGTCCACTTTTTTTTTGGTTCTTCTTCTTCAAGTGCCCTGTCCGTTGCGAACGTTGGCTATTAACATGGCAATTCTGATCTTATTTGCGGCGCTTCTGAATAGTTCGATCGATGTGTGCCCGAACCACTTCCTCAGATTTTGGAGCCACGAGTGTCTTCTCCTGCCTGGCCCTCGCTTACTGTCTATTTTTCCCTGGACAGTCAATTGCAGTAGACGGTACTTATCGTGTCTCAATATGTGGCCTAGATATTCAAGCTTTTTTTGTTTAATTGTATTCACGATTTCTTTCTCCTTTCCGATTCTTTGGATTACCTCTATGCTGGTGACATGTTCGGTCCAGGATATACGAAGAATGCGTCGGTACACCCACATTTCGAATGCTTCTAGTTTTCTCGTGAGCGTCTCCGTCAGCGTCCAGGCCTCCACACAATACAGTAAGATCGGAAAAATATATCATTTAACTAGACGTAGTTTTAGGGGAAGAGACAAATCCCTGCTTATAAGGAGCTTTTTTATATTGCAAAATGCTGCTCTAGCTCGTTCTATTTTCGCCTTAATTTCTGTGACCTGTTCCCATTTTGCATTTACGTTGGTGCCAAGGTACACGTAAGATTATACATGGTCAATTAGTATGTTACTTATCCGTAACTATCGAGCAGGCTGTTGCTTCCTGCTTACCAGCATCCACTTTGTCTTCTTGAAGTTGAGGCTCAGGCCGTATTCCTCACTAACTGAATAAACTCTTTCCATTACCTGCTGTAATTCGTCTATGGTACTGGCAAGGATCACCGTGTCGTCGGCATATCTTATATTGTTCGTTAACTCGCCGTTTATTTTTATGCCCTCATTTGCATTTTCCATACATTTGTTAAATATTTCTTCGGAATAAATATTGAATAGGAGTGGGGATAATAGACAACCCTGACGGACACCTTTTTTGATCTGCACACTTTCAGTGAGTTCGTTGCCAATTTTTGCTCTTGCTGTTTGACCCCAGTATAGGTTTGCCACAATTCGAATGTCCTTGTCGTCAATACCTGTCTTTCGCAGAATATCTATCAATTGTTCATGATTGTCTCTACACCGCTATATAAGCACCTGGAGAGCGAAAATTGCTTCTCTAGTTCCAAGTGCTTTCCGAAAGCCATACTGCCAAACTTCCTTTTTTGGTTAAGTTTAGAAATTTCCTTTTTAAATGTGTCAAACGCACAGCATCATCTAAAAAAAATATGAGTTTTTATTTTTTACCAACAGCATGATTTTGTTTTAGGTATCTTGCAAGTGGCGCTTCTTTTAGATCATTGGTCTTTTCATTACGAATATCACATACAACTATTCGAAAAGTGGTTTATGAAATCTGTGAGTCAATACGGAATAGTTTTTACGAAAAGCATATGCCTTTTCCAACCAAATTAATGTTTTCGTCAATTGCTGAACAGTTTTATAGAAAATAGAAATTTTCTAATTGTGTATGAGTCATTGACGGAAAGTATATTAGAATTAAAATCTTGAATGTGTTGCTTATGTGAGTCCATTTAAAATAGGTAAAAAGAAATAAAATAAGACTTACTCACAATCTATTTAATTATACCACTAACGACCGGATTCGCATACTACAATTTGCTATGCATCTTCAGGTCTTGCGGTACCTGGTAAATTAAATGCTGAAATAACAAAACCCGCATTAGGGTGCTGTCTAATAAAGTAAAATACAGCAATTATGCCAATATTATAATATATCTGTGATTACTGATATGAATTAAATTGATTAAAGCAGACAAAGTAAAAAACATCAAATGGCACAAATAATATAATAAATTGAAATTAAATTAGTAAATAACCAACAAATACTAATTACATGCCGGTACAAGAATTATAAATTGGTGATTTAGAAAACATAGTTCAAACTATCCTGGTTTAGCTGGTGATGAATTATCATCGGTTTTATTGTAACTGTTTGACAATTAGAGGGGGAGTTCTTGATGGGAGAGATACTAACAAATAAAATAGGAAATAGGTTTTGCCTAATTGTTTGTTAAAAAAGGATGTAATGTGTTATATTATTTAAAAGTTATTTACATTTATTCAATAGGTATATTTTGAAAATGTGTGTTAATTTATTGAATTATTTATTAAAAAAGACAGCTATATGATAATAAATAAAGGTAGATGTATAATTTGTGGGTGTACAATAACTTCAACGTGTACCTAATTATCCAATTATGATAAATTGGTTTGGTCTCTGTTTTGGCAGAAATATTGTGCTGTCAAAATATATTAAAATTAAAACATCTAAAGACACTTAGGGACACACAGAACACAATCAAAAGGACAAAACAGAGAATTAATTTAAAAGGGGCACTTAGTGGTACTACATCACTTATCGCAGAGAAACTGACAAAAAGTTAGTTTTTTGTTGTCTACTAGATTTTTAAGAGGTAAATTTGACAAGCAATTGTAGGTTAAAGTTTGATAGTTCTTAAAGGGTGAGTTTATTTTAAAAAGAACTTTGACCTGTGTTTCCCGGAAACCTGCACTGGAACCACTCTTCGCCAACTTCAGGTCATGTAAAGATCAAAGATTTGATTTATTTTAAATTCACTTTGGCCTCTTCTACGCGTGTTCTGGACAGAACATAAAACAGACCTGTTAATTCTGGAAGAGCTTTATACAAAAGATAGGCTATTAAATAAAGTAAGCCGAGCATACCTAATTTACTTCAGCCACAATGCTAAAAGACCGGAGACCATGGAAATATTGGCAGTAGAAGAAGACCAAGAGGAAGATCGGTGTCGGGTGGGAGAATCCCTTCATAGCCATCCACATGTCACAGGATTGCAGCCAATGGAGATAGAAAGCTAATAATATTTAAAGTGCCACCATGTCTTGACAAGAGCATAAGAAATGAGAAGGAGGAAGTTAGATGGGATAAATACATACAGAAAGGAAAATATGAGAAATACTAAGCGATATGTGGTATCATAAGAAATTTATCCAAATACGGGTAGAATGGAGAAATATAGTACAAAAGTAGACTGAAAGCAATAATAATGTAAATTATATTGTATAACAATTTGTAGTTTTATTTAGTGCCTTTAAACGTGTACATCCAGAGATAGCGCTGATGATGGAATAGTTATTCCGAAAACGTTCTGTGATATAGTCTGATAGGGTTTTACTAAAACTATAGGAATTTAGTTTCCTTGTGTAATTTATAGTTAATTTCATTTATAGTAATATAAACATGCTGTTAAATAAATTTTAACTGTTCTAAACCTGCTGAGACTACAGAGCAATTGTAAAAACTCTCGCAAATATTATCGTTATTTGTATTTTACCCTTAAAAATGACCTTAAAAACACCTACTTTTAAAAATATAAATAAACAATTATTAATTAATATAAAAAAACTCATTAAGTTCAACAGTTTTTGTTGGAGAATAGGTCTAATTGGTTACTTTGGTAGTAAATTCATCACCGGCTCTAGGTGTGTTTTAATGACTGCTGCACCCATATGACAATCATTTCATTTCGATTTGAAAATAGGGTGAATGTCAAAACAATTTGGATGATTACGTTGTTTTATTCCGTGTTTTTATATGGATTGCGAAGTATTTGCAGGGGTTGGTATAGTTTTGTGAAGACGGATGCATTTTAGCTAATTGGATTACTATTATTAAGTACAATGCAGCAAAAATCAGCTGTGTAGTTTTAGACACGCTATGTTATTTATTTTAAAAAAGCTAATTACAAAACAGCATTTTATTATTATTATTCATAAAATGTTTTAAAGAAATAAATTAAGAATTATTTTTGCCTATACATTGTTTTCTATTTCTGATCTAAATATGAGTTTTTAACATATTCCTTTACATCTCGTTTGTAAATTATGGATAATCACACGTTTTCTAGGTTAAACGTTCTCCATTGTCTGCTTTATCCTCATTTATCGTCAGGACAAAATAATGCCCTTGCACTTACCAGCTCGCTCTCCTGAAGCTGTTATACTTTAAACAGAAAATTGCTGTTACCGGCAATTACTTGGTCTTTATGTACATGTATTAGCAATCATTTTATATGATCCATTGAGATTAGGACGTTTCGTCATTTTCTAATCTGCCAAGAGCTTTGGAAGACTTTCAAAGAGTATAGCTTGATTTAAACTACGAACAAATCTTATCATTGTAAAATGGTTCTGTTCTTCAAAACTTTAATTTTTTGTTTTGTGCAGATTAAGAACCTATTGTTAAAGGCTATCTCTACACTCATGTAAACACTGTGTAGTTTTTTTCCAGCATGTTTCCAGCATTACCAAAAATAAAAGTACTTTATTCCTAAGCTCTATATATTTTGTGAAAAATACAATTGAAATAAATTAGTATTTGACAGTTAATATAAAATATTATTACTGACACTTCCAACATAACATGCAGAATTATTATAATTTCAGTTTGGTAAAAAAGTGTCTGTAAATTTTAAAAAAGTATTTTACTTATGCAAAAGTAAACAAAAAACAAACATTGTAATATTTATTTCCAGAAAATTACCGTTTCTGTAAAAACTAGATACATAGTAATTAGTATAAAAGTTTCTGTGTGCATGTGTGTACATGTATTTTTGGGTGTGAAATGGGAATATGAAATAACAGTCAAAATATGTAATTTATATGAACAAAAAAATTGTGAGTTATTAATTGTTACTGTCTAGTTTAAATTATCATGTAACTCTATAAAATCCAGATACATATACACATACACATAGACTCACACACATATTGGAATTATTGCCGCTCTCTTCTTAAAGCTCTATTGATTTTGCAGACAATCACTTCATATTATTCTTTTTTTTTTCTCAAATTGTTCTGTATATACCTCTACTATACTGCGAGATTTAAATCTTTTTTAAAACAAGTTATTTTATTAAATTATAAATGCTTTTGCTGATCATAAAGATAACGAAAAGCCAACTGCTATGTCAAAGTTAGATTTGTAAAAATATATATTTAACTGAAAGTATTGACAGTACATAATGTTTATTGCTCGAATATAGCTGATAGATTCAGTTTTGTCCTAGTTGTCAAAGTAGCACCAGTCTCTAGTTTTACTGTCGTGTTCAACAAAAAAAAAATTAGTCAGCAAAATATAATCATAAAAAAATAATAAACTTAAAAACCGTATTACGGTTAAAAATGAATACAGACAACCAAAAACTAGTATTTAAAAAGATTGCTGTTACGAAATAAGATGAATTGAGGCGATATATACAGAAAAGTAAATAATTTACGTCTTATTTAATAAGCAATGAGGGGTATGGACCACGATTTTTCGATCGAAAAAGCTTTTTGGTTCTTAAATTAAACACGTAATATACACAGCAAATAAATAAACATTATGGTTATATATAACTTTATAATAAACTAGCTGACTTGGCTAACTAAATCTGAATGCCTTAGAATTAAATAATGTGTCAAAGTCCAATAAGCTCCTCTGTCGGATCGGTTAAGTAACAGAAATCTCTGGGTCATGAAATGAATCCGGTTGAGGTGACAAATCATGGTATTGTGCAGTGAAGCATACATAACCCCTTTTTAAAGGCAACTAGAAAAGCCATTCTTATCTGGTCAGCCCAAAGAAATAACGTATCATAACTCAGATTACCGGTATGCTAAGTTGTCATTACAAAACTATACTTAAAAGACGCTTTAGCCACTTAACAAGTGTCCCCGTCGGACACCAAAACTAATCTGCCTCAAATCTTAGTTTCTGTATATTATTTATACTTAAACCAAATTATTTAACCCAGATGTTAATAGAAACATTTAAATGGGTAATTCGAGACAGAAAGTGCGCCATATATATTTATAATATAAAACAGGTTATATGGCAGAACTAACACATAATTTTTAAATAGACTAAATATAGACGACATCAATTACCCGAAAATTTAGAGCTATGGCATAATTCGACGAAATATAAATGGTTGACAGGATGGCATAGAATAGAATAGAATTGATATAGCAGAATCGAAATGTAAAGCCATTTATGATTGAAAAAACCAAAAGATTACAAGATAACAGTGAGGATAGTAATTTAAAATACTGCAGAAACAAGACACTGTACCACAAAAACAAGAAAACTTATGGACAAGTATCAAAAAAGGATTAAGTCAGAAATAGCTTCTATCTATGCTTCTCTTTAACGTTTACGCGAAACATTTTATTAAGGAATCTCTGAAGGAACGAAACAGCAAGTGCCATAATCAACGCAACTCTGATCAATAACTTAAGACACGCAGACGAAACTGTGGTACTAGCTGAATCGTAAGAACATCTGCAGACACTAAGAAATGTCCTGTCGCAACCTTCTTCTTTTTTTTATGTATGTTTTTAATGTGCCTCCAGTACGTTGTCCTTCCATTGTTTTCGTGGTCGTTCTAATGATTTTCTTCCTATTGTGGAAGCGTCTCTTGCCGTCTTAACTACTCTATTTTTTGTCATTTGACTTATAGGATCGTTCCATTCTACTCTTTTATTTCTCACCCAGTTCTTGAGGTTCTCCACCTTGAATCTTTGTCGTACATCTGTACTTCTAGCTCTGTCCCATAGTGTCTTACCACCAATTTTTCTAAGTGTTTTTATCTCTGCTGTTTCTAACAACTTTATTTTCCTCTCTGTGTCAGGTTGTGTTTCTGCGTCGTATGCCATTATTGGTCTAATAACTGTTTTGTAAATTCTGCCTTTCATTTCTTTTCCGATATTTTTATTTCTTCATATTGTTTCATTTATGATATTTAAACTCCATCACTTGTTCTATTATCAGACCTTCGGAAGGTAAACCTGAAAACGGAATAAAAGGTAAAGGTTAAAGGAAGTAATCGGGGCTCAGAGATATACGAGATTGGACGAACATCAAGTGAAATAACTGAATACATGCAACCCAGAATAGAAACGAATTTGCCGTAGTCGTCAAATTTAGACGGCACATTGGAGGAGGATTACTAATGCAGTGTAAGTAGAAAACGTTTATCAGAAAATATAAACGACTGAATAATTGTTAGAAAATAAGTGGAATAGTCACTTCAGTGGAATAGGAGAGCATACACACACAAAAACACTTTAAGATAAATCACCAAACGGCCGAAGAAGTATAGGAAGACCATAAAAGAAATAAGGTGACAATGTAGAAAATAAAAAAAGACAGCCTAAGTTGGATCAGCCACAAGCCACTTAACGACGTAGATAAAGGAAAAGAAGAGTAATTCAATAGTACTATAGTAAATTCAAAAGAGGATGTAAGTTTTTATGTAATATTGACGATGAAACTTCATACAGTTAACATAATCTATCAGACTGTTTTCTTAATACAATATATTATTTAATATCAATCTTATAGTATTTTTAAGTGTACTAAAATCGAGAAAATTCTCGTTGACCTACAAAAAGCGAATAAATTCTATCGAATCGCATCATAGTCTAAGTGACATAACTAAAGGTCGTTGTAGTTGAAAGCTCATTTACCCTTTTCGCTGATATTGATTAGCGGAATCTTTTTCGCCATTCAGAATAAGAGTTTACGATCAGCTCGTAAAGCAGGCTCCATGACGCCCAAGCGATCCAGATTGACATAAAATTTGTTAGTTATTGACTGTTATATCGTCGAGTCGACCTATTGAGCTAAAGTTTGTCATTTTGTGGCTTTCTTCACAATCAAAATAGGAATATAAATCTTATATATAACAGTTAGATCAATTAAATATAGTACTAGACACCCTTGTAAAAATAAGGTTATGGTATGACTTTATAGACCGAATAATTATCTCTAAACCAACAAATTTACCTAAGTAAACATTATAATATTAATGTTTTCAAGATAAGCTGAAAGAGTTTTAGTTGATGTTTAATTAAAATTATTTATTGTTTATAAAAAAATACAATTTTCAGGGTGATACAGATTTATTTTTTGACATAATAGTATTTTTTAATCCAATACACTCTAATTTGATAGATCTCTTAGATCTTTATAAACCAGCTGATTCCCATAAAGCACGACATTTGGTGTTTTATATACAGTATTTGTAAAATAAAAAAAAATTATAAATTAATATAAAATGAATTAGATTTAATGATCAAATTAAGTAATTAAAGTTAATCATAAGCCAGTAAGAGCTCACTTTATTTAAACTGTGTAATCTGTAGTCCTTGTTCTACCTGACAGCATTGTAAACTTTAAATAAAGTCTTGTTGAACATTGGTTCTTCTTTTTATAGTACCTATTCGTTTCTATATCCAGGTCTCCACAGCTGAACAGTATAATTTCATTTTATTTCCAACATTTGTTTAATACTGATGCCATAAATCTATATTTTACATCTGGTTGGTTAGTTGCTGATTACTATTGTTTCAGTTTTCTAAGATGAGATTGTCATAATCAATTCTTTTGCTCTTATGCTAAATCTGTGGACCAGGCTATCAATATGAGTCTCCGTTACAGAGTATTTTAACTTCTGTGTTCCCCATTCTGTATCCTCTTGCTTTTGATGATTTCATCGATGATTAAATTAAAGAGCATAGTTGTCCATTTCTATAACTTGTTCAACCATTCTGACTTTTATTTTGTTGTTTTGGTAGATATTTTCAATAATTTTTGATAACATTAAGGGGATTTTCTATTCTCTCCTTCCCTCTGTCTCTTTCTCTATCTCTCTCTCTCTCTCTCTCTCTCTCTATATATATATATATATATATATATATATACATATATGTATATATATATATATATATATATATATATATATATATATATAATATTATATACATAATGTATATAAATAGAAGTGAGAGGCAGTCAGCATCTCGAAGGAGTAGGTATGACTTTTAAACAGTGTTGCTATATTTCTGTTACGTGTTTCCTTCTAAAATTTTAGTTCGATACATGAGTGTAAAATAATATTTAAATCCTCTTCAGTTCACTGTAGAATGAAAATTAATATCGTCCCAAAAAAAACTGGAATAAAGCATCCATGTAATTGGTATTTCCTAATCGAATCTTAACAAAGAACAGGATACATAACAAGAAGCTTGGACATATCTTTCATTTCTCCATCTTCAAGCCCCCTCTCGGCCATCGCGAGACTTCACAGAACCGTGATTTATCAGTAAAGAGAATTCAGCTCCAATCCTATATATCCCAGAGAAGAAAGTTTGGCGGTGGTGGTTTAATGGTTTGGGCTGGAATCTCATTTAAAGCTCGAACTGAACTTATTTTCGTCAATTGCCACTTAAAAGAATATTTATCGAAGCTTTGCACGAAACTATTAAAGGTATTCTACTAAATGGTTACCGGCTAAACACAACCAATCCCCTGTAGAAAGAGTGACGCACTTCAACTACCTTGGCACCATAATAAATGACGAATGGACCAACAACCAGGAGATTAGAACACTCATCGGAAAAGCTAGATCCACCTCCAATCGGATGGGGGCCTTCTTTAAGAGTCACAACCTCTCTCTTGATATAAAAGTAAGAATGCTACGATGCTACGTCTTCTCTGTCCTTTTATATGGTGTTGAATCGTGGACCTTGAACGAAGATATGTACAGAAAACTGGGAGAATTTGAGATGTGGTTATATTGGAGAACACTTAACATCCCGTGGACTGACCGAGTCACAAATGAGGAGGTCCTCAGAAGAATAAATAAGAACCGAGAGGTACTTCTTCTTAACATGCCATACACCAAAGTGCGTAGGCGACTATCTCATTACTAGAATTCTGTTCTTGGCGGCGTGACACAGCTCGCCTGTATTGTGTATTCCTGTCCATTCTTTAATATTCCTTAACCAGGATAATTGTTTGCGGCCGGCTCCTCTCCTACCTTCGATCTTCCCTCGTAGGATTAACTGTGATATTTCATATTTTGCTCCTCTTAATATGTGCCTAAGGTAACCAATCTTCCGTTTTTTAATTAATTCAAAGAGTTCTCTTTCCATGCCGGCTCTCTTAAGGACGTCATCGTTTCGAACTCTATCCACCCAAGGTATGCGCATCATTCTTCTCAATGACCACATTTCAGATGCTTCAAGTTTGTTGATAGATGTTTTTTTCAAAGTCCACGTTTCCATGTCATAAAGTAAGATGGACGATATGTAGCACTTGACCATTCTGTAGCGTATTTCGAAATTTAGGTTTTGATTACATAGGAGCGGTCATTTCACAAAAGCTTGTCTTGCCATTTGTATTCGGGTTTTTATCTCTTGTTGTGGATCCGATTGGTCATTGATTGTGGTGCCAAGGTATTTAAAAGTTTTCACGCGTTTTATGCGATCGTAACCTATGCATATTATCGGGTTTTCTGAAGGGTTTCTGCTAATGACCATATATTTCGTTTTCGAAATGTTGATTTTGAGGCCTTATTTTTTACCTATGCTATTCACCCTATCAAGTAATAACTGCTGATCTTCCAAATTATCAGTTATAATCACTGTGTCGTCCGCATAGCGTAGGTTGCTAATTGGTATGCCGTTCACCTTAATGCCTAATTCCGTGTCTTCTAATGCTTCCGCAAATATATTTTCAACATATAAATTAAAAAGCATCGGAGAGAGTATGCAGCCTTGGCGGACACCTTTCCGGATTTCAAATTCATCCGTATATTGGTCTTGATCAATCCTCACCTTTGCCATTTGGTTCCAGTATAGATTCTGAATAATTCTGATCTCCTTCTGGTCCATGTTGGCCCTATATAGTAGTTCCATCATGATATCATGTTTAACATTGTCAAATGCCTTCTCGTAGTCGATGAAGGTGAGGTAGACATATTTTCGTTGATCTAAACAGTTTTGTATTAAGGTGTTCAAACATAAAATTGCCTCTCTTGTTCCTAGTCCTCCCTTAAAACCGAATTGTGTTGACTCACTAAGTTCTTCTAGTATCTTGTACATTCTTGAGTGTAATATCCTAAGAAGAGGTACTGACCACCATCAAATCTTAAATCAAATTACAATTCTTCAGACACATTATGCGAAATAAATCCAGATATGCTCTAATTCAAGCCATCCTTCAAGGAAAAATATTTGAAAAACGAGGTTCAGGAAGAAGAAGAACATCTTAGTTAAAGAACCTCAGAATCTGGTTTAATACAACGTCTGTGCAGTTTTTCCGCGCTGCTGTAGGTAAATAACGATTGTCGTGATGATCGCCAACATTCGTAACGGATAGGTACATCAAGAAGAAGAGCCACCTGAATGCTGAATGGTGTATAGAGAAGCAGTAGTTCCAGTTAGTCCATTTATTGGGGATAATTTCGTCTTTATGCATGATAATTCACGGCCGCATACTACAAGAATCGTGACAAATCACTTGGAGAAAGTAGGAATTAATACTCTAGAATGGCCAGAATGCAGTCCTGATCTGAATACCATCGAACATTTTTGTGAATAAACTTAATTGTAGGGTTAGAAGTCAACCAGACGAGCTAGAAAGTTTTGCAAAACATGCCTAGTGAAGAATATTAACGTATTTCTCAAGTTTTTATTCAAAGTTTGTTCCTTTCCCTTCCAAATCATATGCAAACGGTTATTAATGTTTAAGATTTGGGGCATAATACCCGATATTAGACAATTTTGTTCAAGTTCACTCGTAATTTTTATTGTTTGTAATTTGTTTCGATATTACACTATTTTTTTTTTTTTTCGTAGCCCTCTATTTAAATCAATTATGCTAAGGAATCAAGCCGTAATCATCATTTTTTATTTAAAAAATAAAATATGTTGAGTATACCACATACAGTACATAAAACTTCCAATGAATTTTTATTTTCGGAAATTTATGTGGTGGCCAAATTTTTTTGCTGGTCAGTGTAATTTGGAAGTATGTATTTGTCTTAAAGGCCAAAGGCTCAAAAAGTCCAAGGTCAGACGAACGCATATCACCCAAAAACAACGCAAAGGGAAAATGCCAGGAACCGAGGGTGTGACTTTCAGCGAAGCTGCCGCTTCTGTTAAGGTTGCGGCAGTACTAACACGATTGCCAGAAGTCAAGACCGATATGTATTAGTTTAAGGCAGTTCAAAAATCCATCTTGGTGGCTTATGAAGAAATTCCAGAAGCAAGAACTCAGGTTTGTTTCCTGAAGAGTACCCGAAGGACGGATTTCCTAAAACTACTTGTGATGACACAAGAGCGAGGTAGCTAAACGAGTAGATTACAACGCTAAGGCTTTGTGAGGATGCATGTTTCAGGGCTTTGAAGGGGAAAGATGTAACCAAGCCACACTTATGCATAGTCTTCCTACAGAATGAAGATGTGGAACGTCTTGAGTTCAAAATGATCCTTAATAAACTAAGACTTTCCGACTAAGATTAAGTAAACATGGGCTGCTTACACATCTATTGACAGTCTTGGATACCAAACCTTTAAATAAACTTAAATAAACAAATTTAATGGAACTTTCTGAGTCTTAAAAAGTGCTTTAAAATCTCTAAATATCACTCATTTTCGGAGGTGGAAAGTTAATTTTGCGATCCAAGGAAGGAAAGACAAAAACACTGGAGAAAAAGCTAATAGCAACTTGCTACAGTAAAATAGGGGAAACTCCCTACATATAGAGGGACATATTCTAGATGGCAACTCAGAACACATTCAAAAACATTGTTTCAAGATTAGCAGCAACCCCCATTGGGAGTCTTACGTTCTCATGCTAAAAAAATTTTTTCTGTTAAAAATTTTAACAGCACACCATCTTTTAAAAAAATGTAACACATAACAAATTTTTTACCTTTTTAAGGGTTTTTATCCAAATATTTAGAGGCTTGAGAAAGAATTTTTTTTTTAATTATGTGCTTTTTTTAAAGGATTTTTGCATAAAACCTACTATGTATACTACAGAAATTTAATTGTTTAAATACGAGTGAGATACAGTTCACGCATTTGGAGTAACGAGTCAAAACTTTTAAACAATGTTGCAAAATTTCTATTACATCATTCCTTCTAAAATATTTCTAAAAACAGTTCATTTTAAAATGAAAATTAATATTGCCCCAACAAAACTTACATGAAGTAATCATTTAACTGTTATTTTTTAAATTATTATATCATTACTTGATTAATTAACAAAGACCATTGAATTGATCATATGATATGTAACAACAGCGTGAGCTAAATAAATAACGCACTTCAGTAGACAGACAGATAGTACACTCATGGACAAAAATATCGAATAATTTGGAATTTTCCAATTTTTTTTGTAGTTACTATTATTTTAAAATAATTTTAGATTACTGATATTACTCATATAGTAGACTGATGTACTCAACTGGTTTGAAATATTTTGATGTTTATTTTGACGTTTATTCAGTGGTTAGTGTCATTCGTACATTTTATCGTAAAAATCCTTCTTCACGCAAAGGAAAAATCATACTAATTCGGTTATTTTTAGTTTAATTTATTAAGTTTTATTAAATATTGTTTTGATTTAACTAAGTTTAAAACAAGTATCCCACCAATTAGGCACTGCGATGAAGTCCAAGTACCACATATTGTAATTTTGTACGAGAAAGGATATGCACAAAAAGGTATCGCACGACGTCTCACCAGAACTGAATCTATAGTTTCAAATACTCTAAAAAAGTACCGCGAAACAGGAGATTTTGTACGAAGACCTGGTCAAGGACGCCCAAGGTGCACAACCACAATTGATGACCGTGTTTTGGTTCTTAATTCTACACGAAATCGTTCATTGACATCGATGCACCTCAGAAATGAGCTATTAAATGTTAGACAAGTTAATATGAGTTCACAAACAGTTAGACGAAGATCAAATAAAGCAAACTTAAAGCCCAGACGCCCCGCCAAAGTTCCACGTCTTCTCCAAAATCATAAAGTGCGTCGTTTGGAATTTGCAAGAACACATATTTAGTGGAATATCGACAACTGCAAAAACGTTCTTTTCACTAATGAGACCAGAATCCTATTATGAAAGCCAGATTGTCAAAACTATGTCTACAGAAGAGTTGGAGAATGATTCGCCAGCTGCAGTCTCGCTCAGACCGTTAGTTTTGGAGATAATGGCATAATTCTTTGGGAAGGTATTAGTTGGGAGGTACGTACCGCACTTGTGTAAGTGATTGGATGGATGATTGGTACTTCTTACGTTTAAAACATCCTGCAAGATCATGTTTTGTCATATGTTGCTTACATTGGATATGAAAGATTCACGTTAATGCACGATAATGCTTGTCCACATGCCGCTGCCATAGTAAGTAATTATCTTGATAAGGTCCAAATTCGAAGTTTGGATTGGCCACCCTCTAGCCCGGATTTAAATCCAATAAAGCACATGTGGTATTACCTAAAATGCAGCATACGACAAAGAAATGCCGTTCCAAATACGATAGAGCAGCTTCGGCTTGCTGCACAGGATGAATGGAATGCAATTTCCTAAGAATATGTCAAAAATTTACTTGCAAACATGCTGAGAAAGATGCAAGCATTAATAAGAGCTAGAGGGGGGAATACTCGTTACTGATCATGTACTTCTTTCAGTTTAAACCAGTTGTTTAAGCAATTTAAATTATCATTTAAGTTTAAGAGTAAAATACCCTTATTTACCTAATATTAAACATTTATTTTTTTCACAATTTTCTCCGCATAAAAACTTAAAATTGTTCATTTAACATTGTTAAAATAAACTCTATTTTACAATAAACGACTTGCTTGACCAGAATTTATTTTGAAAAAACAAAAATTTGAAAATTCTAAAAGATTCGATATTTTTGTCCATGAGTGTATAAACGGTGTACCCCCTCTACGAGTGCATGATTTCTCCTCAAAAGAATAGGCGGTGCTTATCTCTACAGCAGGTTTATAGTCTATCTATTTGATTTTTAGCTGATGGTGGTAAAAGGTTCAAAACAAATAACTAACATGCCAAGCGTATATTTTGGAGAAGAAAGATTCAAATTTTGAAATGGTATTATGGGAACCATTCAATTGTAGATATAATACAGTTATTTATTGCCGCTTTTAAAAATCGCCCAATTCCGACAGAGAAAACAATACGATTAATTATGAAAAACACAATTATAAAAATTTTGGTTACATAAATAACTGTATGAAAAGTCGTCCAACAGATCAACCACGATCGAAACAAATCTCTGTTGAACGAGAAGCTCGCGAACTGCAAGTTTGTTTAACTGCTGAAAAAACGCCTTTGTTCGAGTAGACAGATTGCGGACGAAGTTGATCTAAAGGAGAGAACTGTAAGGAATGTTTAAAAATGAAATAAATACAATTGCTTTAAAGTGAAAACCACCCAAGAACTTTTTTTAGAAAATCATTTTAAACGTATGAAATGTAATGTGTTAATGTGGTCGACCAAAAATTCGATTTCTACAGTGTCTAGGTTGTAATTTGGGAACAATAACCGGCCTTCTTCCCATTAGTCCTGTTTCATTAAGGCGTCTTCTAACCGTTCTCTCACTTAAATTCACATTTCGAACCTCCTGCAGACGGCTTCTTGCAGAAGTTAAAGTGGAATGCCGATTTCTTAAAAGTTCCATCACAATAAAATGATCATCATTTTGCTAGGTAACTCTTCTACTACCGGAACTAGGTCGAAGTGGGTATGGGTATGTACCAATCTATATAAAGCCATTGAAAGGTATCCGTAGTGTAGTTCTCGGGATACCTAAGGTTTCAGATAGATAAACTTCACTTCTTTCGTCTTGTAGCAATGCAGTAGTCCGAGCAACATCTACTGTAGATAAAACCATATCTTAATTATTCACTAAGTCAAAATCCAAGTTTGAAAAGCTAAATTATTGTTTAGTTAAATGTTTTCAACTTAACCTTTAACTACACGCGCTGGCGTATTTTGTACGCCAAATTTAATAATTGTACTACAAATATATTTAAAAATTTAAAGACTGACCCTGTTTATGTATCTAACCTATCACTGGGACGTGCTTTACAACGGGTTTTAGTTTCAGTAAAATCGGCGTTCTGAAAAGGTCGTAATTAGCCGTTTATTATTTGTTGTTCCCGGTGGTGTACAAAATACGCCACGCGTGCAGTAATGTAAGTATAATCGTTCAATTGTTTTTTAATAAATATGGCACAGAATTAATTTTTCTTTATAAAGAAGGCTATTTCTCATGTAGATAAAAAATTTTATTAGTAATTTTATTTTTCCAGGGATCAGATTCCAGTTAGAAATCCCAATCGACTTACTGATACTGATCTCCAAGCATTCGCTGATGCATTATTTCGAGAAGAAGATGAAGAAGTAATTGGGGGAGATCCTGATACTTCGGACGAAGAAGTTATTTTTAACGAAGAACCTAGTTCTGATTCGAATGAAGAATCAAGTGGAACTTCTAGCGAAAATGAAGATGAATTAAGTTCAGAAGACTTCTATGAAGGCAAGGATGGAATAAAATGGTATAAGTCTTCTTTGAAAAGTAAGTTTAGTAAAACTAGCAAAACAAACATTGTAAAAGTACTTCCTGGACCCAAAGCGTACGCTAAAGATATTACAAATGAGGCAAGTGCTTTCACTAAACTATTTACTGATGACATTATTGAAAATATTGTTGTTTGTACCAATATGCAAATAGAAAAGATGCGTCCGAATTACAATCGCGAAAGAGACGCCACAAATACAACCAAATCTGAAATTATGGCATTGATAGGACTTTTGTTTCTAACAGGGCTTAAAAAACAAGGTCATACACATTTTTTGGAATTGTGGACAACTGATGGAACGGGCTCAGAAATTTTCAGAGCTTGCATGAGCTGCAACCGATTTTTATTTCTCTTATGTGCTCTTAGATTCGACAATAAAGAAACAAGACCTCAAAGAAAAGCTACTGACAAACTTGCCCCTGTACGATTTATGATTGACCGCTTTTCCGACAATACATTAGGTGAACATTTGAAAATTGACGAAATGCTTATTCCTTTTCGAGGGAGATGCAGCTTTTTACAGTATATCCCAAATAAGCCAGCGAAATATGGGATAAAAGCGTTTGTATTGTGTGACTCACAAACATTTTATGTGAGCGGTATCGAGTTATACTGTGGGCAACAACCAGATGGGCCTTACAAAAAATCCAATAAGCCAGAGGATATTACCCAACGATTGGTTGAACAATGGAACGGAAAATACCGCAATCTAACTTGTGATAACTGGTACACCAGTTACAGGTTAGCAACAGATCTGTTAAAAAAGAAGACTACAATAGTTGGAACATTAAAAAAAAATAAGAGAGAGATCCCAAAAAATTTTTTACCCAACAAAAGTCGAATAGAAGGTTCATCCCTTTTTGGGTTTCAACAGGAAGCTACACTTGTGTCATTTGTACCAAAAAAGAACAGAGCGGTCATTTTACTTTCCACAATGCATTATGATTCTTCTATAGATCAGGTCACTAATAAGCCTAGTATTATTATGGACTATAACTCTCACAAAGGTGGCGTTGACACCGTAGATAAAATGTGCTCTACGTATTCTGTAGCAAGACGTACCCGTAGGTGGCCTTTAGTTATATTTTTTCAGATGTTGAATGTGGCAGGAATAAATAGTCAAATATTGTATAATTTTGCTCACTCCAACAGTCCAACTAAGTTTAGAAGAAATTTTTTAAAATCTTTATCGATATCATTGATGAAACCACATCTTTCAGAACGAGCTGAAATAAATACTTTGCCATCCAACATAAGGCTTTTTCTAAATACATATAAGCAGCTCAAATCGATCAACCGAATGACGAACCACCAGCCAAAGTACGAGGAAGGTGTTTTTCTTGTGGTAGACAGAAAAACAGGACTACAACGATAACCTGCAGCATTTGTCTTAGATCAGTCTGCAAGGATCATTCTGTTGCTGTTGTCACTTGCACACAATGTCAAAATAAAGATGACAGTTTAGATAACGTGTGATAAATATTTATCATTTTGACTTATTTTTTTATAGTAGTATTGTGTATATTTAGTTTCAAAAAAATTGTTGATAACAATTTCTTTCTATATGACTTACTCAAAATGTTTAATATTATTAATATGTTAATAAATAAAGGTTTATAACAGACAACTAAGTGTATTTTTTCAAAAAATAAAAAAAAAACTGCTGTTTTTAAGTGTATTCTCTAGTGGTGTATAAAGTACGCCACGCGTGTACTTATGTTATAACTTGATGCGCGAGTAGTTAAGGTTAAAAGATAAATAGAGCCTACAGAAAATAACAATATAAACGTCAAAACTGTCAAGAACAAGCATACATGATCGCAATAAATATTTAAATTAAGACGCAATATGAAACAGTGCATAAAACCAATGAATTTTTATTTTCGGAAATTTATAGCGTGGCCACTTTTTTTGCCGTTCAGTGTAGTTTTTTAATATCTTTAAAAAATTACATAAACAAATAAATTAGAAAGAACAAAAAATTGTTTTTATAATATAACCAGGCCAGTCTTACATCATTTAATAGTTTAGACTACATATCGTTTAAATGAAACAAATTGAAGTAGAATAGGAATTACATTTATTACAGAAATAATGGTAGGTAATTCAGTCTGAAAACCGATCCGAAAGGTATGATGCCATGAATAATTCTCCTAAGGCCTATATAATAAACTACAGCTCAAATTCAAGTTTCCATTAGGCTTTGAGCCAAATCGACGGATTTTTGTAAATTTTAATTACAATGGGGTAAGTCACTCGCAACAAATTTTTTTCTGGATAGTAACACAAACAAAGCTATTTATTGGATCGGAAAACAAACATAATTTTCCTTTTAGTATCCGCTTCATCCAATTATTTGATCAGCATCAGCATCACGAGCGACAGTTTCAATGTTTCAATTGATATTCTCTTTTGGTTTACATCGACATATTCCATGAATTATTCATACTTTGATTATGCATTTATACACCTGGTATTAAGACCTTAAACCAATATTAGATAGAGAATGCATTCATAGAAATCAAGATTTTTTAAAAACATGTATACATTGTAAGTGTATTAATAGAATTTTTTTAAAGTATTTTGGTATATGCCATATAATACATGTCAATCATAATTGCTCTAATTTAACTTAAAGTATGTGCAATAATATTTGCAATACTTTATGTTTTTTTTATTAAAATATAAAGCTGTGACAGGCATAATATAGGCAACAAATATTGAAGAAAAATGTGCCTATATAGGCAAAGATTTTTATTAAAAAAGGGAGAAACCTTATAGGCAATGTAGATAAATAACTTATTAAATTATTTATTTAACAACGCGAATTAATTTATTAGTATCTAACAATAAATATATTTACACAACATTATGTTAGTAAACATAATAAAATAATAACTAAATAATTGTTAATTAATAATTAAACATTGTAACGACTCAAAATTGTATTATTAATAGCTATCCGGACTTCAATAAAGTTCAAAACGAGGCTCAGAGTGTTTCATTTGCGAAGAATAGAAAAAGTGTTGATCC
Source organism: Diabrotica undecimpunctata (assembly GCF_040954645.1). Lineage (NCBI taxonomy): Eukaryota > Metazoa > Arthropoda > Insecta > Coleoptera > Chrysomelidae > Diabrotica > Diabrotica undecimpunctata. The sequence goes on along the minus strand of NC_092807.1, from coordinate 37,416,957 downwards.
AGCTAAGTGGAAACGGAGCATTAAAAAAAAGTGTATCGCAGAAGCAAAAAGTTGTTTATGTTAACTGAAAAGGTAGTAGTGTGGGACCTATCCAAAGTGGATCTAATTGTGAATGTAAGCTTAAATGTTTTGAAAAGGTGAACGAAGAACAGATGCAAGCAGTTTTAGTAAACTTTAATAAAATAGGAGACAGGCAGATTCAAACTATATACTTGGGTGGTTTAGTAACAATAAGCAATGTTGCCAGAACTCGAGCTAAAGCTGGTGAGCAAGAGAGGCGTAGTTGTGCTTAACAGACTTAAAAGAAAAGACAAAACTGAGCCAACAAAATAACAGTTCAACGATACTATAGTTTCTGCATCTTCTTGTAAGAACCACGTCTTTTAGAATATTCTTTTCCTGAACCAGTGAACAGTTTCCTACCGTATGACCGTTGTTTTGGTGTTATAGAAAAGTTTTTACGAATAAAAATTTATTCAACAGACATCCAAATATTTCATATCCATTATGGTTCATCAAGGTATGATCTTTAACATTAGCAGTCATTTTGAGAACCATTTTACAGTGAACACATGGATACAGTTAACGTGTCTGTTACCACTGGTATTCCTAATTTTGAATCAAACTACATTTTGAGGGACAATAAAGATAATCTTTCAGTTGAAACTAACTTGATGGTGTACGAATCATCAATACCCGTAAAAAAGGCCAAGTACAAAGACGTAATGCAGTTAGCTACCAACTACGTTCCAGCCAACGAAATGAAGTTTTACCAATCCGTAAAATGTGATGACGTTGGTGATGATATTCATGATTCCCCAGATTTCAGGCACGGATAACGACGATCAAGCAGACAAATAGACTGATTTTCTGTTTGAATATAACAGAAAAAATGTTTTTTTTTTTTGTTAATTTTTAATAATAATAAACAGATTTTGAAGTAACTTTTTTTTATTTTCTAATAATAACAACTACAATGGATACTATTTTTTTGAAATTTTGGTGCAAGAGAGGGGCTGCCTCAAATTTTTTTTTGCATTTTTTCTGCAAAAATAAGCTTATATAATTGTAATTAATATATGAATAAAATTTTTATAAAACATTTTTTCTATTTTTCCAAAAGTTACGATAAATGGAGCTGTCCCCTTCTTGCAGCAAAGTCCTTAAGTTTCTCCTGACAGCTGTTCGTTAACACGTAATTTTGCTCGATGTTTATAGTATAAATTTGATATGATCCTGAGGTCGTTGTAGTCAATCTTCTTTGATTTCAGGACATTCATTAATTGTTTATGTCGTCCTTTATCGAATGCTTTATTATAGTCAATAAAACATGCGTATATATTTTGATTGACGTCTAGTCATCTTTGTATCAGTATATTAAGTGAAAAAAGAGCTTTACGGGCTCCTAGGCCGTTGCGCCTAGGAACCCGTAAAGCATAAGAAGGTTAAAGAAGGTTTTGCATAGGTTAAAGAAATGATTCAGGAAATCGTAACAAACCAATCGGGGATATTAACAAATGCAGATGGTACCACTATAACTGAAATGCAAGACAAATTATGTAGACGGAAAGAATACATTGGACACCTATTTTATGACCAAAAAGTAGAACAATTAGAAGTTGACGGAGAAATCACGGGACCAGAAATAATGAAAGAGGAAGTTATTTATGCCATAAAACACACAAAAGGTAGAAAAGTTCCAGGACCCAATAATATACCAATTGAACTATTAAAGATAATTGATGAAGATAATATTGATGTCTTGGTAGACCTTTTTAACTCTATATACAAGACGGGACACATACCCAAAGAATGGCTTCTCTCAACTTTTGTAACGATTCCAAAAATCACAAATGCTAAAGATTGCAATGACTATCGGACAATTGCATTAATGAGCCACACATTGAAAACCTTCCTTAAAATCATACATAACAGAATCCACATGAAATTAGAACAAGAAATAAGTGATTCACAGAATGGGTTTTAGAAAGGGTCTAGGAACTAGAGAAGCATTATTCAGCAGTCAATGTTCTGACACAACGATGTCTGGATATGAATCAGGACATATATGCTTGCTTCATACACTTTAAAAAAGCTTTTGACACAGTTCAACATGAAAAGCTTCTAAGTATTCTTAAGACCAAAAACATAGATAGTAGAGATCTACAAATTATATCGAATCTGTATCAAAATCAGAAAGCAAGAATAAGGGTCGAAGGAGAACTGACAGAGGAAGTAAGTATACTTAGAGGAGTTCGACAAGGGTGCATTTTTTCACTACTCTTATTCAACGTCTACAGTGAAGTGATATTTCAAGAAGCTTTATTGGATATTGTGGAAGGTATTTTGGTCAACGGAAATAGCATTAATAATATTAGATATGCGGACGATACGGTCATATTTGCAAGTGACATGAAAGATCTACAGTACAAGTACAACATGTATACAATGCATGTGAAAGGTTCGGACTGCAAATGAATCTTAAGAAAACGAAATCAATGATATTCTCAAAAAAAACACAAAATGTAGATAACCTGATCATCAATAATACAACGATCGAAAGAGTAACAACATATAAATAATTAGAAACGTGGCTAACCGAAGATGGAGATCAAACAAAAGAAATCATATCTAGAATAGAAATGGCAAGAAACACGTTCATAAAATTGAAGAACTTACTTTGCAACCGTAACCTTAATCTAGAGATCCGCACAAGAATGCTACGTTGTTACGATTTTTCTACTTTACTATACGGCATTGAAGCGTGGACAATAACACAGTCTGAAATCAAAAAATTAAACTCCTTTGAGATGTGGTGCTACAGGAGAATCCACAGAATATCGTGGACTGAAAAAGTAACTAATATGGAGGTGTTACAAAGAATGAAGAAAGAATGTGAAGTAATAAAAACTGTTAAAATTAGAAAGATTCAATATCTGGGTCATATAATGAGGGGCGAGAAGTACGTATTACTTAGATTAATTATGCAAGGGAAGATACAAGGGAAGAGAAACCCAGGACGACGCAAAATATCCTGGCTAAGAAATTTGAGAGAGTGGTTCGGTTTCAGCTCATTAGAATTATTCAGAAGCGCGGCCAATAAAATTAAAATAGCGATGATGATTTCCAACCTCCCATAGGAGAAGGAACCTGAAGAACAAGGCCTTTGCGAAAACCAAATTGTGTGTCAATAACGTCTATGTCCAGTTTGTGATATATTCGGTTATGGATGACTTTTAGTAGTAACTTTAGCACACGAGACATCAAGCTAATGGTGCGGTAGTCGCTGCATTCTCTTGCGTTTTTCTTTTTGGGGAAACAAATAAAAATCGACGTTAACCACTCTTTGGGTAATACGCCTGAACTATAAGTTTGGTTTAAGAGTGTCACTAAAACATCAATGTGCTTCTCATCTAGAATTTTTAGGATTTCTATGGGAAGCGTGTCAGGTCCAGGGCTTTTCCCACTCTTCATTGATTGAGTACATTTTTTGATTATTTCTTTTTTAGTTTTTTTTTCAAAATCAATATTATTTTATTTGTCAATATACGTTCAAACCTTGTATAATAAATACACAAACATCCGTGCATGTTCGTCAATTGAAATATGGAACATATGTACTAATATTAAACGATTGCATGTTGGCCGAGCGAAATGTATGTTCTACATATTTCGTTGAATTAGTAAACCGTGATTGAAAGTTAATACCCAACCAAATCATGCATGCAAACTTTTACAAAAACTATCCGTAATCACAGGCATTACTCATTATGTTTCCGTTAATAAATTGTGGAATATTTGGGAGTTGAAATACCATAATTTTGATGTAATAATGCGATCTTTAACAGTTTAATAGTAAGTTCTAAAATAATTTACGCTGTTGTTATTAAAAACACCGCGATTACGAGTGCATGCGTGATTTATTTCAAAATCATGTAACGCCAGTATTTCAATACTACGTAAAAGTATAATTCAAATGCCTCACATTTGTTGCCAAAACTTAAAACTAAAATTTTATGCTGTTGGTTTTAAAGGGTAAGCTCTAGTACTCGAAACTTCATACTGGCCAGTCAATGAAAGGGATAGATTGTACTGATCTCATGAGAAACATAAAAAATGGAAAAATCACGCCACGTTAATTTACTTAACACCTTTATAAAATCTGAGTTTATTACCGACAAAATACAAAAATTGCATACAAAAGCTTAACTTTTTACCTTTAAAATGATATTGATTAGCGAGCTAATACAAATTTTATTGAACACTGATTTCGCGCGCGTAACTGACATTTAAAATCGACGCTCGCTTCAAGCGTTTTTGTAAGAGAACGGATGATTCTACACAAAAAGTGCTAATTAATATTTTTGTTAAAAATTATCTCAGCTACATTTTTTATTTATAACATTTTTTTCTACGGCGTACAAATTCTTCGCAAATCGATTTTTTTGCTTTTTTATCCCCCAACATGGGGATTTTAGCAAGAAGCCTGGGGGTAAAAGTAGTAAACTTTTTGTATCTAGGATCAGTGATATTTTCATCTCTGACGATTAAAGTATCCTTTAACATTTCCTGGAAAACTAGAAAAATATGTGCAGCCTTTTAAATGTAACTTGGAGGAAAGTTTAAACAATTGTTTCGATTATATATATATATATATATATATATATATATATATATATATATCGTCGTATGTGTAAACAAAAAGAATTACTAAGAATAAACAAAAAGAGGAAAATGCAACATGACTTGGGTCATGTGTTGAGAGGCGAAAGATATGAATTTTCGTTATACTGGAAGGAAAAGTACAGGGCAAAAGATCAGTAGGAAGACGAAAGAACTCGTGGCTGAAAGACCTGATGAGATGGTTCGACCGCTCATCCGCAGAAATCTTTAGCGCAGCAGTTTCCAGGACTACAATTGCCATTTTGATCGCCAATCTTCGAAAGGAGACGGCGTCATGAGAAGAAGAAGATATCTGGGAAGCGTTTGCTATTCGATTGTTTATCTCTGCTACTTGTGTACCCCTGCTCTCTAGTTGTACTCCCAGGTGTTGAAGGTTTCGACTTGTTCTAAATTATCGTTATTGATTTTAATGTTTGTATGTTGGTCTGTTTTCGTACATACCATGACCTTGGTTTTACTTTCATTGATTCTCAGATTACGTTTTTTAAGTTTATTTCTTCAAATTTAGAGGTTTCTCTTTAGTACTTATTCGTAAACTTTGGAAGAGATACTCAGGAGAGTTATACCTCCGTAGTTGAGACAGTCTCGTCTGTCACTTTTTTTGAAAATGGGTAGAATAACGCCCACTTCCCAGTCTTTTGGGATCTTGCTCTCATTCCATGCTTTATTGCAAACTTTTCTAAGCATTTCATTTCCATTTTCTCCCATATTTTTTAGCATTTCCGCAGTTATCTTATCATAGCCAACTGCCTTTCCTCTTTTGAGCCTGAGTATTATTTCTCTTATTTCCTCTATTGTTATTTCGTTTTAATTTGGGTTCTCATGTATGTTTTCTTCAGTGTTGTCTAATTCATTATTAGAGTCTTTTTGAAACAGGAGGTCTTCGAAATATTCTCTCCACCTGTTCATAATACTTTTGTTCTCGCAGAGGATGTGGCCATCTTGATTTTTAATTTGTTCTGGTGTTTGTTGTCTGTTTTCAGTTTTCAGGCTTCTCAGAGTTTTGTAAAATAGTTTTTGGTTAGTGTGGTAGTCTTTCTCCAGCTTATTCCCAAAATCCTTTCAGCTCTTCTTTTTTGCTTCAACCACCATGTCTTTTACTTTTGCCCTTTGTTGCTTATATTTTTGATAGCTTTCTGCATTCTGGTTCCCTAGATATTTCTTCCACGCTAACTTTTTTCGTACGTTTTTCGTTTTTCAATTCGTACATTGTCTGTTTTTATTGATTTTAGCCATTCCGCAGATTTGCTTGCCACCATCTAGGAGAGATTCTTTAAGTTTTTGCCAAGTTTCTTCTAAGCCATAGTTCTGGTTTAAGTACTTTTGTAGAGTATTGTTCACATAGTTTTTTTATTTCTGTGCTATTTTCTTTGTGTTTCTATTACAGATGTTTATAATTTAAATTTAAATGTAACTTGGAGAAAAGTTTAAACCGTTGTTTCCAATACAGATGTTATTGTTTTATAACATCTGTATTGGAAATGTATATAATAGTTTTGAATGACTTTTATGTACATAGTGCAGTATACCAAGGTTTCACATTCCAAATTCTATCGAAATACGTCAATAAATTTGTAATTTTAAAAGTAAGTAGGACAAATTGGGAACTAATAAAAATAACCTTAACATTTGATAAAAAAATTGTCCATGGAATTTTTTCAAAAAATCGGTAATTTTAGAATAAATCGTGACAATTTCGTATCTAACGAATAAAAACTCAACACAGAATAACAAAAAGACACTTAATTTTACCGGAAAATATGTAACATGTGTTTACTGAAAAACCACATCGTTTTATTAATACATTCACCTGTTATCTGTATTCTACAAATAATTCATCTCAGAATAGGTTAAAACCAAATCAGTTTAGTACTAACTCTTGTATCAAGTCGACTTAGTCCCATTTGGTGGGTTGTACTCGTCATCAGCATACGTACAAAGTGAAAGCTTCATTAAAACGTTCCCGTGTACAAATTAATTCCCCGTCGACACTGGCCAACACGGGAGAAATAAAGCAAGAGCAGAAATGGCACACACCGAATTTCGAAATAATTGATTTTGAGCGGAATACCATGTTTCTGTTCTTCATTAATATAACATCGAAAAGGATTTTAATGACTACGAAAGCGCAGAGTTAAATTACTTTAAAGCGAGAGATCCACGTGGAGTTTTAGTTAAAGTTTAATTATTTTTTTAATATCTTCGGTGTAGTTTTCACAACTAAAATAGGTTTCATATTTATATCAATGTGTTAATAAAAAAGTCTAGTCTGTCCAAAGTGGCACAATATATGTGATAATATGTTTTTATATAATTTTAAAAATTTAATAAAAATTTTAAACAGTTACTAAAAACTATAATATATTATATCATATTACTATGTTTTAGTTGCTAACCTCACTTTAAAAGTGAAGTTAGCAACTAAAAATTTCCGAAAATAGATAAAAATCTAATGAAATCTATTGTAAAAAAGTATCTAGCCAAAGTGCTTGGCCCATTATAATAAGAAATTATGGAAATAAAAAATTCTATTTATCCTTATTTGTCATCTATTGTGGAAAAAAAGTCATCCTTTGATGAACTTCTGGCTTAAATAAAAATAATGAGAGAGAGGTAAAAAGCAAATCCAAAAAAATGTACATTTTCTAGAAAACAAATTTGATTAAATGGGGCAGGATAAATTTCTGTAAGAAATTTCATCAAGTGTTTGTCTACTCTATTGATGATGTTCAAATATTTTTTCCCGTAAGCAATAATCCTATTGTGCAGCTGTTTCTTTACCTCCAGTTAAAATATTTTTTTGTATAACACCTGTACGGTGTTTGTATACTGCTCTCTGGTTACAAATGACTAATTATCAGTTGTTTTCTGACCTAATTTAATAAACAGGAAATACTTAAATCCAAGAGCTTATCCTATGGCTTACTCTTATTTTATCTATCAACTAATGCACTTCACCGAACACGCAATAAAATCACACCACTATACTTTGCTTTTTACAGTAAACTGTTACACATTTACACTTAATTAAATGGTTTTGTCCTTATGAGTCTTCTCTTTAGTTCAGTATTGTGAAGAAGCTAAATTGCCTCGACTTTCACATGACTGTGCAGCCTCTGCTCGTGACTTGCTGCTGTTTTCTTGATTACTTTCACAGTTTCCATTCTCAGGTCCTAATGGAGGTTACTGTTATGGATATACCAAGGAGCATCAACAATGTTCCTCAGTACTTTGTTTTGAAATCTCTGGATAATTTGTAGATTACTAGCTTTGGTACAGCCCCAGAGTTGCCACCCATATACCCATACTGGCCTTAGTACTTGCTTGTAAATGGATAATGTTGAATTATTTCCAATCAGCCAATACAATTTCCTATATATAATATCAAGCTCCCCTCTTTTCTTTTTGACATAGACTTTCCAGCACAGCCTCGCGTCTAGGGTGGTGCCCAAGTGTTTTGCTGATGTTGCATAAGGAACTTGGGTATTATTTATTCTAACTGGGAAATTTTCTATTTTTTTATTTGTACAGTTAATGTGTGCAGATTTAGTCTCATTTAATTTTATTCGCCATTTTCTGGTACAGGTATTCTATTTACTGACAGTTGCAACTTATCAGTCGCTTCTTCACTAGTGTCACCTAGCGCTAGTCTGGCTGTATCATCCGAGAAGGTGGCAATAGTATTTTATTCTAGCTCTGGAATGTCACACGTATACAATAGGTACATGACTGGACCTTATACATTCCCTTGTGGCACGCCAGCTTTGATCTCCCTTAAGTCAATGTATACTTCTTTTTGTTTTACTCTGAAATATCTATTCGCAATGGATGATTCAAAGATTTCTGAATACTGTTAAGATATGAACATTCTTACTTTATAGTTTAAATCCTCATGCCAGACTTTATCAAACGCCTGTGCTATATCCAAGAAAATTCTAGAGCAGACTTTCTTTTCTTCTAATGTTTTTTATATTATATTCGTTATTCTGTGAACTTGATCTATAGTGGAATGTTTATTTCTAAAACCAAATTGATGATTTCCAATATTGGTTTTAATCTTTTCAATAGAAGTTTTTCAAACAGTTTTGACATCACCGGAAGGAGTGATATTGGTCCACAGGATGTCACTTCAATAGGAGGTTTACCTGGCTTGGTTAGAATATGCAATTATAATATTTAAATGCAGTTATCATTTACTACGATTCCACCGAATGTGGACGCCGCTTTTAATAAGTATGATTGTAGGCACCATAAAGTCTAAAGTATATTCATTTAGCAAATTCCCATCTGTAAACATAAGCATGTGTTGATATTCGCCCTCTTATTCATCAAGAGGCTATTAAATATAATTTATTGCCTTAAGCCAGACGAATTCTCATGTTGCAGATCCAAACTTGCCAGTCTGTTTAAATTCAAATTGTAGCGTGTTGCTTTTTTATTCAAAATTTTTATTTTAGTATGTATCTCTCAGTTGATGAATATTTTATTTTAGCACATTTTTCTTCAATGGAACATTAAATTTTGCTCACAGTGATTAAATTTCAAGAAATTCTTACACCAATAGCTTCAAAAGTAAATATTTTTAAAAATCATATAATATATCTCAGTACGACTTTGTTTGGCTGTCACGTGCGTTTGTTGACAGATGTGAATTTGTAAAACGAATTTAGTTTAGACTCCGCTTTTAATTGGTTTACAGTAATAACTCTCGCTTATTTATACTATAAAAATTTGAGTAAAGGTAACACGTTAGCAAGCGCGTTACATAGTGATTATTATTTAAGGGAACGTCCTTGGTTTACATACTATTTAGATACTTTTAGATACTATAAGAGTACTATTGTGTTTGTGTTTCGTGGACTAGGTAAGATAAAAACTTTCCAAAAGAACTTTGACCAGACCTTCACGAAAACGTTAGGCCATCCAATTGATGCAGATTTTCCTAATATCTAAATATCCAATGCTGTATACAATTTGCAGAGTGCTAATATACAAACGAGGACCCGCTATGTTGCTGTTACGGTTTATGCTATCATGTATGAAACAATTATTTGAATGCAAATTATAAGGCGAAAATTACTAAAAAAGTTAATAAATTTTATATTCTTATTAATGTCAGTTAATAGGAGAACTTTGTGTTATAGTGACGACTAAACATTTTGTAAGTTAGCTTTATATGACGCAGAATTTAATTAACTTTCGGTTCGATTCGGTTTCGGTAATTCAATAATATATTATTGCATTACAGATTTAGAGTTTTTGATGTATTTATTTTATAAATAGTTGATATAAGGATTCCTAATATTAGATCGTTATTGTAACATAATATTATATCGGAAATGGAATCTGGGCTGGTATTCAAATAGTGTAATAGCCCCTAATTACAATTATTGTACTGATCGGGTTCTCTATAATCTGGAATACCGCTCAAAATTACAGGTTTGGTTTCAACATAACGGATTACGACAAAGGTAAATATTTTGTTATGGTTATGTACATAATTTATCATTGAGTTTATTTAATATTATACTCAAAATTAGTATAATATCATGTGACATAGAGACATATATACAGTTACACGTTTTTGCTGATTTATTATTTGAATACTACTATAACGAAAATACTGAAAATATATATATATATATATATATATATATATATATATATATATATATATATATATATATATATATATATTGATACGATTAGGGTTTATAGAAAATAATTTATAAGTTATATACTACATAATATTAGATATAAAAAAGTATTTGATTATTTTAAATAAGTTATATACTAGAGAAATTTATAAAAATATATTTATGTGAGGGCATTTTAAGAAATTAGCATATAATAATTATAAAAAGTTGTATTTTAATATTGTAAATATATATAAGTGAGCCATGTGCTTAGGCAACCAAAAATACTCTCGGAGATTGACAGATATTTATACTCTGAAGTGACGTTTAAGTATATTTACGAATATAAAGTGGGTTATAATAATATATTGTTTGAAATGTGTATTTTATTAAATTAGAATGTTAAGTTACTAATTTAATTATATATTCTGATCTGAAAAGCCTAAATGTAAACAAAATTATTAATAGAAAAGAATGGAATTCTCTGGATCTCCGGAGATGGCCATGTTTGCGAAATGGTTTGTTCCAGAAAATTCATACAAGTATGAAATAGAACAAATTGGAACATGATCTCTTACGAGATGGTTCTAGAATGTCCAAAAGATATAAATACCCGTGATTTGGATTCAAGATGGCAGTTTTTGAAAGTTTTTTAGTCAGAAAAGTTTTAGATAGTGCAGTCAGAAGAGTTTAGAAGTTTTTTAGTCAGAAGTCAAGCAGTTTATTATGAAAGTTAGTTAGAGTCAGTGAATCAAATACAAATAGTCCAATAGTTTAATATAGTGAGTTAAATGAAGATTAAAAATTATGCATATAATTTAATGCACATTTATAATTATACACAAATAATTATTGAAGATAAAAAAAGGTATATTGGAAGAAATTAAATTATATTATGGTTGGAGATTAGTATAAATCAACTTATAATAATTGGATATTGGTATATTGAAAAGAAGAATAAATATAAATGCTGTTTGCTGGTTTGGTTGGTGGTGTATAGATGCTGGTGAAGAAAAATATATCTTAAATTGGTAGAAGCTGATAATTGAAAAAAGTAATTTCACAAAAAACAAGGATAACTGAAGTAGGAAGACATTCAGTGGTGATTAGAATCTATATACTTAGTGGAAAATAGTTCATTTAGGCATTCAGTGAAAGAAAGGTACAAAATTTTGTTAATATAATTTAGTTAGTGTCATAACAATTTCAATTTTGAAGATAGTTTTGTTTAAATTGTAGATTGTCTATAGAATTTAATTAGTTTTATAAGAATATCAATTTAAAGATAGTTTATTTTAAATTTACATTGGCTAAGTTAGATATATATATGTGTGTTTCATAATAGTTATAATAAAGATAATTTAAAAAAGTACTTACAAGCTAATTCTTTGAGAACCGCGATAAAAACCCTATATATTATATTATTAAAAATACTCATTGCTCATCATTCAAACAAAAAAACACATCATAACAATTTGGCGCCCAACGTGGGGCTCTCTATTTAAAAGAATTAGTTTGGGAAGATAAGTGCTCTCATATAATTAAATTAATTATCAGTAGAAAGGAAAAATTATAGAATTTATTTTTAATTATATTTGAACAAGTAAAGTCTCAAAATGTCTCAAGGAAAGAAAGGTACAAGAAGCAAAAAGAATGAAGAAGATGTGGAAGTAGAAACACAACCTATACAAGAGGAGAGTTTAGTTCAAGTTCCACAAGATACTGCAGAAATGAATCCAGAAAGAGAGGAAAATGTCAATATGGCAGCTTTGATGTCATTAATGATGCAGATGAACAAGACAATGGAAGAGAATTCAAAAGAAATCAAAGAAGACATGAAAAAAATGGAACAGAAAATGGAAGAGAATACGAAAAAAATGGAAGAGAATTCAAAAGAAATCAAAGAAGACATGAAAAAAATGGAACAGAAATTGGAAGAGAATTATAGAAAATTAGAAAAGAAAATAGAAGATAATAATAATAAAATTGTAAAACAAATGGATAAAAAACTTGAAGCTGCAGAGAAAAAAGTAGCAAATGAAATAAAAAGTATACGGAATGACTACAAGAAAAGGATAGACAATGAGAGGACAGAAGTAAAGAGGATTATTCAAGATAATAAGATAGATATAGAACAGAAAATAGAGTTACAGAAATGTAACTTAGAAGTAAAAATTAACGAAGACAGGAGAAACACAGAAGAAAAATTAGACGATATACAACAAAATATTCAAATAAATTGTAATCAAATAAGAAATGTGGAACAGAGAATAGATGATATTTCACAAATGAGGGACATAGGGAGACCTTACTTAAATTTAACAAATGAGACTGGGATTAAATTCTCTGGTAATATAAAAAATTTGCATCCTAGAGTATACATAAATATTTTAAAACATAAATTAAGATTTGTGAATAATATTAATGATATTAAAGATTATATTAGAATGACATTAAATGACAATGCAGCAACTTGGTTTGCTAGTATTGAGAATGATTTAGATAATTTTCAAACATTTGAAAATAAATTTTTAAATTATTATTGGGGTGAATTAGAGCAAGCCAAGTTTAGAGAAATTCTATATTTTGGAAAGTATAATCAAAATTTAAAATCAAATATGGTAGATTATGCATTGAAATTGATAACAGTTGCAAAATATTTAGAACCACCACTTAGAGAGGATGAAACAGTCTTAAATGTATCTAGACATTTTGATGCTGATGTTGTGCAAACCGTAACTGTACAAAATATTCAAACAATAGATAGTTTCATTAATTTTATTCAAAGAATACAAAGAGGCAATATGACAAGTAATACTAACAACAGAAAAAACAATAATAACTTTCAATATAAAAAAAATGATAATCAACAATATAGACAATCATATAACAATAATACTAGGTATGGTAATAATTTACAAAATTTTAATAATAATAACAGTAATCAAATTAGACAAAATTGTAATAACAATACTAGTTATAATAGACAACATTTTAATAACAGTACTAATAATAATAGACAAGATTTTAACAATAGAAGAAATACAGAGCGACCTAACTATAACAGACAGGTAAATTGTGTTCGAAGGAATAGAAGCTGCGAAGACAGGGAACGAAGTAGTACAAGGCAGGAAAATGTGAGTAGAAGTCATAGTAGGGAAAGACGTAGGAGATCAGATCCAAGTGGTCAGATACAATCTGACAATTCTAATAATCAAAATTTTGTGCAGTAAACTTTCTGAATTACAAGTTAGGCCATTGCTATTATGAAAAACCTTCTGAATTTATTTCTTTAGATGAAGAGAAAATTATTGAATCTATTAATTTAATTTATATAAATGCTTTGGCCAAAAATAAAATGATTAAAATTATGATAGATACTGGTTCAGAAAGTACATTAGTCTCGGAGAATTTTATTTTTAATACATTAAAACTATCAGATATAATAAAGATTCCAAAAATTAAAATTATTGGTGCAAATAATAAGAAGTTGGGTGAAATTGATAAACTAGCCAATTTTAAAATTAATATTCTTAATAAAGAAATTAATATGCAAGGATTTATTGTCAAGGATTTATGTGTTGATATATTAATGGGAAATGATGAATTGGAAAAGAAGAAAGTAAAGATAGATTTTGAAGAAAAAATGGTAACTTTGGAAGGGCAAATAATTAAATTTATGCAGAAAGATGAGGTAGAAGAAGGAATAAGAGTTGATAGGATATTATTAAAAGAAAATAATGATATTTATGAAGAAGAAATGTATTTTGATGATAGGGAAATGTCCCAGAAGAATGTAAAGAATAATTATTGTAGTGAATATTTAAGGAATGGAAATTTTAAGCAGATGGATGCCTACGAGGCGGAGTGCGTAAAATTGGAAGCAAGGAATAATGAGTACATAATGAAGAATAATTTTATTTGTAAAGAAGAAGATATAATGAAAGTTTTAAATTGCCCTGAAGAATATAAATCAATAGTCATTTCCATATTGCAGCAACACAAGGGACTTGTCAATAAAGAAAATAGAATTGCACAGAATTATATCCATAGTATAAAAGTTAAAGAAGAAAAAGATTTTAAAACAAAATCATACCCAATACCATATAAATACAGAGAAGAAGTAAACAAAACAATTAATAATATGTTAGAAGATGGGATCATTGAGAAGGCAGACACACGCTTTATTAACCCCATAGTAGTAGTACGAAAAAGATCAGGTGAAATCAGGTTATGTTTGGATGCAAGGAATATTAACAAGATTACTGAAAAGCAATTTGAAGCACCAATGAGTATAGATGGAATATTAGGAAGAATTACAGGAATGTCATTTTTCACTAAAATCGATTTACAGCATAGTTTTTGGTTAATACCTCTAGAAAGAAAAAGTAGACAGTATACAGGATTTCAGATAGATGGAGTAGTATATCAATTCAAACTAGTACCATTTGGACTTCAATCATCTTGCAGTGCTCTATGTAGATGTCTTCATGATATTTTGGATCAATATGAACATTTTGTAATTCACTACATTGATGATATCTTAATTTTTTCTAAAACGGCTGAAGATCATGAGAAACACCTAAAAATTATAATAAATAGATTAGACAAAGTTGGACTAAAAATAAATCAAGAAAAATGTACATTTTTTCAAAAAGAAGTCATATATCTAGGTTATAAACTTAACACTAAGGGAATCGAAATGGATCCAGAACGGACACAAGTCATTCAGGAATATAAAACACCACACAATTTAAGAACTTTAAGAGGATTTATTGGAATAATTAATTATTATAAAAGGATGATACCAGATCTAAGTATAAAAGAAATTCCATTACTTGAACTACTGAGAAAAGGTGTAAAATGGAGATGGGATCAGAGAAGAGAACTAGCATTCCAAGAAATTAAAAACATTTTTCTGTCAAACTTGAAAATATACTATCCTGACTATACACAGCCATTCATACTAAGAACAGATGCATCAATAGAGAGATTATCAGGGGTATTATTACAAATACATGATGGGGTCGAATACCCAATACAATTCATTTCAAGAATTACAAAGCCACATGAAAAGGGTTACTCAGTTTCAGAATTAGAACTAGCAAGTATAATACACTGTGTCACAAAATTAAGATTTTATTTGTTGGGTAATGAATTTACAATAGAAACAGATCACCAAGCTTTAACGTCAATATTAAATAACAAATATGGAAACAGTAGAATACATCGGTGGAGTCTAATACTTAGTGAATACTGCTTTGAAATCAAATACATTTCTGGAAAATCCAATATAGTGGCAGATGCTTTATCAAGGTTAGAAAATACATCACAAAAAGGGCAGCGAAAAATAAAAATTGGATTAAATCAATTAGTAGAAAGTACTGGATTATATTCTAAAGAAGAAATTATAAGAGATCAGATCAATTTGAGTGAAAAACAAAAAGTCCTTAGGAAAGATGGAGTATATTATAAAATAATAAATGGCATAGAAGTATATGTAATAACTATAACTTTAGCAAAGAAAATATTGAAAAATTTACATAACAATTATATGCATATTGGTTCAAGAAAGCTATGGATGCTATTTAGGGACAATTATTTTGCAAAGAATGACATGAGTATAGCAAAGGAAATTACTACCCAATGCCCAATATGTCAACTAAACAAAGAAAAGAATTTCAAAAACGAGAACACATATAAATCTAATGTTGTATATGAAAAACTAAATACAGTTTCCATGGATTTTATTTCAAATTTAGTTCTCAGTCCAACAGGAAAAAAGCATATACTAGTGATAGTTGATTTATATACAAAATTTATTAAACTATATCCCTGCTCTAGAACAAATGTTAAAACATTAAATTTATATATTAATCAATTTTTCGAAGAAATAGGACCATTTAGAAATTGCATAATAGATAATGCTACATATTTTAACAACCAAAAATTTCGGACATTTTGTGAGAAAAAGGGAATCAATATTCATTTTACAAGTATCAGACATCCTCAGGCAAATCCTGCAGAAAGATATATTAAAGAAGTTATAAAATATTTAAGGATACTGTGCCAAAACCAACATGAAACTTGGCAGCAACATATACCACAAGTAGAGTATTTTTAAAATATTACACATAATTTGAATACAGAAGAAGTACCAGAATATTTAATGTTTGGCCATATAGGAAACAGAAAGTGGATTAGTGAATATAATCAGGATATGTTAGAACAAGTAATGCAGAAAGTGAATAACCGAATTAGGAGGAAAGCTGAAAAATATATCAGAAGACAAAATCGAAATATAAAAAAACCAATCACATTTCAAAAAGGAGACCTAGTGTTAATTCGTTCACTTAGAAAAAGTAATGTTAAAGAAAACCGTTGTAAGAAATTACAACCAATGTTTGAAGGTCCATATACAATTGAAAATCAGAATGGACTAAATAGTTATGTGTTAATAGATGCAGAGAACAGACTAAGAGGCATATTTCATATCAACGACATTTTTCAATATCATGAAGAGATTGAATAATATTTTCTATACCTTTAACACAAATATAATAACACAAATAACTTACTGATAGATCCATTTCATAGATAGATGGTAGATTTCTTTGTTGTGAATCAATTTGACATCATACTTGTTGAATTTTGTATATATGGAAATTAATTTGTACCCTAAAAATCATAATTTGGGGTTAGACACAAAATTGATACTATAATTGCTATAAAAATGTCTTTCTAATATAATAATGTAATAAAGTGGAAAAACTTACCAATTTATATTGATGAAAGTTATTTTGAATGGAAATGCTTCCTAGATTTTGTCTATAAATAAACAGAACACAATATAGATTATATTTTTAATTAAGGTTATATTTTATTCTCTGATATCGCATCCATTGCTCCATTTGACATGACAGTTTGACCATAGAATAGCCGAACTGTACTCCGTTGTCCTCTGTTTTGACATAGACAGCGAACAGGGATGTATTTAACACATTTTAAATAAAAAAAAAATTGATTTATTAAATTTAATAAGGTATGGGAAAATTAATATTTAAAAAATAATAAGTAAATTATTTATTTTAAATATTATTTTTGGGGTATTGATACGATTAGGGTTTATAGAAAATAATTTATAAGTTATATACTACATAATATTAGATATAAAAAAGTATTTGATTATTTTAAATAAGTTATATACTAGAGAAATTTATAAAAATATATTTATGTGAGGGCATTTTAAGAAATTAGCATATAATAATTATAAAAAGTTGTATTTTAATATTGTAAATATATATAAGTGAGCCATGTGCTTAGGCAACCAAAAATACTCTCGGAGATTGACAGATATTTATACTCTGAAGTGACGTTTAAGTATATTTACGAATATAAAGTGGGTTATAATAATATATTGTTTGAAATGTGTATTTTATTAAATTAGAATGTTAAGTTACTAATTTAATTATATATTCTGATCTGAAAAGCCTAAATGTAAACAAAATTATTAATAGAAAAGAATGGAATTCTCTGGATCTCCGGAGATGGCCATGTTTGCGAAATGGTTTGTTCCAGAAAATTCATACAAGTATGAAATAGAACAAATTGGAACATGATCTCTTACGAGATGGTTCTAGAATGTCCAAAAGATATAAATACCCGTGATTTGGATTCAAGATGGCAGTTTTTGAAAGTTTTTTAGTCAGAAAAGTTTTAGATAGTGCAGTCAGAAGAGTTTAGAAGTTTTTTAGTCAGAAGTCAAGCAGTTTATTATGAAAGTTAGTTAGAGTCAGTGAATCAAATACAAATAGTCCAATAGTTTAATATAGTGAGTTAAATGAAGATTAAAAATTATGCATATAATTTAATGCACATTTATAATTATACACAAATAATTATTGAAGATAAAAAAAGGTATATTGGAAGAAATTAAATTATATTATGGTTGGAGATTAGTATAAATCAACTTATAATAATTGGATATTGGTATATTGAAAAGAAGAATAAATATAAATGCTGTTTGCTGGTTTGGTTGGTGGTGTATAGATGCTGGTGAAGAAAAATATATCTTAAATTGGTAGAAGCTGATAATTGAAAAAAGTAATTTCACAAAAAACAAGGATAACTGAAGTAGGAAGACATTCAGTGGTGATTAGAATCTATATACTTAGTGGAAAATAGTTCATTTAGGCATTCAGTGAAAGAAAGGTACAAAATTTTGTTAATATAATTTAGTTAGTGTCATAACAATTTCAATTTTGAAGATAGTTTTGTTTAAATTGTAGATTGTCTATAGAATTTAATTAGTTTTATAAGAATATCAATTTAAAGATAGTTTATTTTAAATTTACATTGGCTAAGTTAGATATATATATGTGTGTTTCATAATAGTTATAATAAAGATAATTTAAAAAAGTACTTACAAGCTAATTCTTTGAGAACCGCGATAAAAACCCTATATATTATATTATTAAAAATACTCATTGCTCATCATTCAAACAAAAAAACACATCATAACAATATATATATATATATATATATATATATATATATATATATATATATAAGAATAAGAAAAAAGAAGTACTTGTGACTCGTTTGGAAAAAAACTGTTATGGATGGTTTTGAGTCAATAAAAGGGCTATTGGTTAACTATTTTTTTATATCTCGAGCTTTCAATGTTGTGTACAATTATTATCAAGAGCTGCTAAAAAAGACAAAATATCTTACAAGGTTGAACTAGAAAGAAAAAACAATTTTTGTTAACTTACCAAATAAAAATTAGTTTAGTAAATAAAAATTGCTGCTAATACATCTTAAAAATAATTAATATAAAAATGTCCCAATCTAATAAATGCTTCTCTGAAATTTTTAGTATAATTTGGAAAACATTTTTTTAATACAAAAACAATTGAATTTATAAATAAGTTAAAATAGCAACCAATTACAAATCAGTCAATCAATGTCATAAATACCAACTTAAAATTTTTATTTTTGACAATTATATTGCCAAAAATAAAATTTTGTTTAAAACCTATTTTTTGTTTAGTAACAAAAAAAGAAGAAGATTTATTCACCGTTGACAGATGTCTGAAAAAATGTAACAGATAATTGGAGAATAATTGGAGGACAACTAATATGGAGAATTAAATATGACATTTTACAAATTTTATATATAAATTATAAAGAAAGAATATAATTATAAATTTTGCTTAGATTTTGATTTTCTGATCTTTTGTTTAAATTATTATCACTTTTGCTAATACAAACCATTTCCAAAAAAGTTCTTTTAAATTTATTACTTTATAAATATATATATATATATATATATATATATATATATATATATATATATATATATATATATATATATATAATGTTTCTCTACTGTTGGAAATGAGCTTATGTGTGACCATACTCCTTGTTAAACAATTTCGTTAATTTTATTTGGTGGTGGTTTCTTTCCTCTATTATTCGGTTCAACTATTTCTATATCCGTTCTCTTTGCTAAAGCGGTTCTCACAAACGTATCTAATATGCAGAGTCTATTTAAGAAGAAATGTTTGCAGACTGGTATTTTAGTATCTCTTATAACAAAAAAATAAGATAACGTTACATTTCTGCTTGTAGCATTTAGGTTTGTCACCAACTTTAAAATACTGGTTTTCTTTCAATATTGTTGGATACAAATTTCCGTTTGAAATTATCAGAATTTTCTTTACGCCAAAACTTGTCAAATATTTGCTGCCTATCATCATGGGAAATTTTTTCGGTACACTTTTTTTGCATGATGGCAGACACGGTGGCTTTATTGCTTTTGCTGCTATTAATGTTCCTTTTTTTGAAACATATTCTTTTCCTGCTAGCTTATTTCTTTTTCTGATGTTGCACTTCCAACTACCAAGATTACGCACTCGTTTTCTTCCCCTTTTTTTTAATGGTACATTTGATGCGGTAGATGTATTATTTGTCAGGTTATCCTCCTGAGAAGCAGCATCTGCACCAGATGAATCTGCAGATTCTTTATCCATCTCATAATCGGGATCTTGGTCTGAATCATTAACATCCGAATTTATGAAATCATTGCTCCTAATATCAGTCGATTCTTCAGTCATAGAGTTGTTCAATTCTGGCAATATATTCAATACATTGTCCTCATTTTCACTAGATGCTGTGTCTTCTCTAACAGTCTGTAACAAAACATATTTATGCATTTTCCTTTAATAAATACAAATTTTATTTTATTTGCCATCAGTGCATAAAACTATTATAAATATGTATGTTAGAAATAATTTTATACAATTTCATACCAGGATTATTATGAAAACAGTGATCACACAAATGAGATGACCTGTAATCATATAGGTAACTCAAAGGAATAGTTTACAACCAAATTTTATAATGATTTGTAACAAAAAATACATTACCAAACATAAGTAAAATATTTTTGCTTAAAAGAGTAAATTTCTTAATACTCGAGAATTAGAACGAGTTGTAATTCAATATCCAATAAATTGTTTATTAAGAACTTAAATCCACTGTACTATAATAATTAATTGCAATTTAGATATTCGGCCTATATTATCCAATGATATAAAGTTGCAACTATAAATCTCATCGCTATATGATGGGTTTAGCAATAATTATTTATGAATTATAAATTAAGAATGAAATATTGAGTTAAATAATAAAAATTATTATATAAACATAGACTTCTAAATTAAAGTAAATTTTTGAGGTTAGGTAAGGTTAGGTTCTAAGATTTCTAAAATTACAATGTTTTACAAAAAAAAATATCGTTTACAACTTACCTCCATATCCAATAAAGCTAATTTCAATATTCTTCAACTTTTTTTGTCACTCATATTTTCGAAATCCCAAATTCTTTTTAGACAACACGCTGCTTAATCAAACAGTTGAAAAATGGTAAGCTATCGTAAGTGCGATTACGTTAGTTGAACACCTAAACAGTTCCATCTTCTCGGCCAAATTTTTATGGTAAACAAACGTAACGTCCTTCGCGATAGTTTAATACTGCAGTACTTAAGTAGTTTACAATAGTTTCACATTACGTTTTAAACCAGAATGAAAAGTATCAGTTACGATACTTTACCCCCAGGAAATTTGCATTGCGATGTACATATTAAAAATGTAATCAGAAAACAGCGAAATTTGCAGTTACGATAGTTTACCTCTGAGGTACCGATATATATATACATATATATATATATATATATATATATATATATATATATATATATATATACATAAATAAAAACTTTTTTATTTCTTGGGTTTGTCGGTCTGTTTTAAATAGAACTATTTAATTATTAAAAAAAATTATTAAAATCCTTTATAAAATGTATATAATAAAAATAACCCAATCTGGCTATATCAAAACAACAAAACGTTTTCGGCATCCATATTCCATCATCAGTGTCCTAAAAAGTATATAACCACTTTAATTAAAAAGAACGTAAAATTTAAATTTTTTTTGACCAAGGTTAATGCAAAATGTGGTTAATACTTACTAGGTGTACATGTTTTGAGCCACTAAATATCTGGGTAAAAACCCATTGAATTTGTCATATTTAGACAAATACCTTAAGTTACACTGACTGCTTTGTTCCGACTTCCGTCTTAACATGCCAATTTTGTTATTTCAATCAGTTGCTATCATCAAGTCTTCATAGACACTTTGTCCCAGGACTAGCAACTTTATGTAGAGTCTTACGGCTGTCATGCGATGTTATCAAATCCACTGGTAACTCTAACATCTTAACGTATAAGATCTAATAATGTAAAATAAATTTAAACCAATAACTTAAATGGGTTTTTACCCAGATATTTAGTGGCTCAAAACATGTACACCTAGTAAGTATTAACCCTATTTTGCATTAACCGTGGTGCTGCTCTATGGGGTTGAATCATGGACACTAACCGAGGCATCCATGGGAAAACTCGAGGCATTTAAGATGTGGTGTTATAGACGGATACTGAGAATCTCCTGGGTGGACCTGGGAGGACATCAGTGAAACAGCACAAGCTAGAATATCTTGTACATATAATGCGAAACGATCATAGATATAACCTGCTGCAACTTATATTACTGGGAACGGTCTACGGAAAGAGGGCACCAGGAAGAAGAAGAATATCTTGACTCCAGAACTTACGAAAATGGTTTTCCTTGACCACTTCAGGACTATTTCGAGCTGCAGTCAATAAAGTTAGAATTGCCATGCTAGTAGCCAACATCCGTAACGGATAGGCACCACAAGAAGAAGAAATAATTAAATAGTTTTATTTACAACAGACCGACAAACCCAGAAAATAAAAAAGTTTTTATTTAAATAATATTCACGGTCAGGAAATAACAAACTATATATATATATATATATATATATATATATATATATATATATATATATATATATATATATATATATATATATATATATAAGAAAAAAGAAGTACTTGTGACTCGTTTGGAAAAAATATATAAATGTTTTGGATGGGTTGGAGTCAATAAAGGGGCTATTGGTTAACTATTTATTATCTCGAGATTTCAGTTGTATTTACAATTATTATAAAGAGCTACAAATAAAATTAGTTTGGTTAATAAAATTGCTGCTAATACATTTCAAAAAGAACTAATACAAAAATGTCCTTATCCAATAAATGTTTCTCTGAAATTTTAACATAATTTTGAAAAATTATAATAAATATAATACTAATATATAATAATAATAAATAACTACTGCATCGTAAGTGAACTTTCTGCTGTTCACTCTACTTTTGGTAAGATTTCTTGTTTTTTTATGGGCCTTACTCCTGCTTCCGCAGCTCCTTTGCGTATTTTAGAAATAGTACTAAAACCTACTTCCGTCATAGCACTTACTTTATCGGTTAAACTTCTAACACTTTCACCACTTCTTAAATATAGATGATAATTAAAAACATTTAAAGTCAGAATAACTACTAAAGAACCACAAAGCCTTGCTTAGCCATTATCATTATGTAGTCATAGAACGAAATAAAATCGCTGAAATACGCACACCGTATTATTTCAAGTTGCAACTAGTAATTAGATATACGCATTCCAACGGATAGCTGGACAACCGCGCTACACAAAACGGTCTGTTTAATTGCTTATCTTTAATAGCCGACTCGTTACTATAATTAAAATAATATAAAATAAAATTATCTTTTGCAAATACTATTTATTTAATTAAAATCTCTTTCCGTACTTTTCATCTTATATTTCGAATGGGCACTTTTAGGTCAATTACGTTAAAAAACATAATTCATGTCTGTACAAACGAAAATACAAATAATACAACCCTGAATCGTACTTGTGTTCGTCGTAGGTCGTGGCATCGCCGGGCTTCTATCGTCCATAAGAAATACATGGCCCTATCTCCGCAATTCTATTTTCTTAACGTGAAACGCTCTATATAATTGTTTAAGTTTTTAAGTATTCGTGTAACTGTTCTTATTAACAAACAAATTTAATTATACTTTTTGAAAATTTCGCTTTATGAATGAAAATAAATATAATGCTGAAATAAAACTATTTTATATCCTTGTAGCTTTATGGATACTGTTGAGCTTGGTGAGTACTTTACCCATAGTGAGTATATATATTTTATTATAAAAAATAAAATAGCGTTAAAGCATTGTCATAATAAAACCTTGTATATTGCTCGTTTCTACTTTCATTAAAATACTTTAAAGGTAATAACCATCAAAAATTGTAGTTCTGCGACTATCATAAAAATGCCACTTATAGCAAAAACTAATAACTGCAATGACTTGTTGAACTTTCCAGAAAAACTCTTTATCCAACAGCCATAATTCTGGCATCAGTTTTTTCCAGGCTGGCGCGGTGGTCGTTGCTCGTGCTTTCTGGCGTTGTTTTGCAGTTTTATGTTCAACTACGTAGTGATTTATGCTGCAAAAAGGAAAGCGTTTACTTTTGGCTATACAACGATTTACAAGGAGAGTCGCGTTTAGCAAATATTATATTTAACTTATTTAAAAGTTCTCACATTTTTTACAATACATACGTGTATATATATATATATATATATATATATATATATATATATATATATATATATATATATCAAAGGTATTTAACTAGCGAATAGAGGTTTAATCCGTCATTTAGGTTGACAAATAAAAAAAAAACGGGTGTGGCAGTCCAGTGGGACTGCCGGTGGAAGTTACACGCATTCGCCGTTACAAATTTATTTGTGAGTCAATCTGCACAATCATTACATATGTAATGCTATAAGTAAGACATAGCAGAAAGAGAAACATAATTAATAATAACTTACTAACAATTAATAAACAACTTTTGACCTGTAATAGGAGTATAGTAAATGAAGGATTGAATCAATATTTTGATGAAAATGTATATTTTAATTTCCATATATGTATGAAAGGAGTTGAATGCAAAAATTTTTTACACATACTTTGCAGTAAAATTTATTGTTTATTTTGTTATTAGTATAATAATACAATACAAATTAAAATGCAATATCCACAAGTATTTAAAAATGACAATAATATACATAACTTTTCTACTTACACATATATGTTTAATTTACCATGTAAGAATATTAATAAAAAAGTCCTCCCCGTCTGGGAATCGAACCCCGGTCTCCCGCGTGACAGGCGGGGATACTGACTACTATACTACCGAGGACATGACACAAACGCATTTTAAAATTGACAGGTTTGGGTGATACAGTGATTTATTAAGATTATTATTTTGAAATACAAAAGACTAATATAATTATGAACATTTAATAAATAATACAAAACATATCACATAAATAATAATATTAATAATTTTATTATATATATTATATGTATATATATATTTATATAATATATATATATATATATATATATATATATATATATATATATATATATATATATATATAATATTAATTTCTATATACAAAAGGAACATTTTTATATTCGAAAGAGGAAGAGAGAGAAAATATATCTTCTGTCTCTCTTTTATTCATTATCTTACATATGTAATGATTTTACAGATTCACTCCCATACAAATTTCCAACATGGAGAGCGCGTATAGAAGTATAACTTCAAAAATGGCAAATACCCATCAGAAACGCTCCTTTATTGAAATAGGTGAGATCCTCAAGAACCCATCTGCAATAAACAAAAGAACTGACATTGACAATTTGAGCCAGGTGTACCCACTCTCTTATCTTACGAAATAAATAATACCAATTATTTTTTTAGTTAAAGTGTGGCTTATTTTCCATTTAAACTAATAAAAAGTTCACCCCATATTTCTAAGTTTAAAAAAAAAACATTAAAAAAAAATACCAAATATTTCCACCATACAAATCCACCTGTCTAACTAATTATACAACGACCCTCATCGAAGTTTATAATTGTGTCTCAAACCTTCACAGGGATTGGAATTTGGTGGATATGATTTGGTCCTTAAATTTTTGGGTATCGCGTCGTGTCGTTTGCATAGATCGCAAAAAATCAGTGCTTTGTTTGCCTTCATTGGAGAAACATCTCTAAATAAAGCCAAATGTCCATTTTAAATATCTAAATCTTTGTACTTTCGTATAGCCTTATAATAAACAAATTTTAAACAGCTTTATTTCAAACTTATGACGTTTTTCTTTCTCGTACTCTCGAAAAGATAACTTGCCTGTAAATTTGATGATAGTTCCATCAATGCAAACAGTTGAACCTGGAATCATATATCGATGAAAATTAGCTTTCATTTCATTGACCACACATAGAATTTTATAAAGTCTGTCATTTTCAGAACATTAGTCACTGTTTGCTAGATAAAACATGCGCGAGAGCAATTCGAACCGATTTCGGGGCATGTATTTAGCAATATCACTTTTATATAATGAAATTTTCTGTAATCAGCTAATAACGGCTTCATGTCTAGTCCCATCCAAAGAAGGATCGCTATGAATGTACGCATTTCAGTGTAGTTAGTCTTTTTCCAAAAATTAAAACGTGACCCTTTCGTAATTGTTTCATTTAGTATTTGCTGCTCTGCATACCTATTTGTTTCAAGGACAATCATATTTATAACATCTTCAGAGACAAACAATTCAAAAAATAATACTTTATTTTTACCAGTCATGTCGTTTTTTAAATGTTCAGGAGTGCCAAAGTTCAAAGGACAATCGAAAATTGGAAAACTTCCGGACACTGGTTCCCAGTTTGCTTGTAAAGAATTTCTTCTGGCCTAACAGTATCTGCCAAAAAATCATCATCTTGAGTCAAATAACTGTCTGATTCTTTCTCCATTACTCGTGATGACTGTACACGGGATGGTCCTGCAGAAGTATTGAGTTTTACGTCTCCTACAAAAAATATCGACATATTAGTCCATTTTCAGATTATGCTGATTCTATTAATGTTCAAATCAAGTTTTGGTGTCAATTTAAATGAAGTATTCATAAAACAAACCTAAATTTATTTGTGTGAAGCTAATCTAATAGTAAAAAAATCGGATTATACAAACTAAAATTTTAAGATTTTAGTGAACAAACCTTTTCTTAAAATTTTGTTTTTTCTCGCTTCAGATTGACTGTCGGATTCACTCATCAACGCTGCATCTATATTATATGTAGGATATAAATCCGAATCCGATTAATCAGAAAAATCAACAATCATGTTCATTTTTCTAAACTCCTCTAACTCACCGGCATCCTCTTGTGCTTATAATTCCAACTCTAAATAATGGAGTTGTTCGTTATCGTGCGCCTTATTAACTTTTTTTACTCGTGAAGTCTACGATACGCTTCCATCCAAAGTAAATAACAAAGTGAAACATCTTATACGCTACACTCTCTTACTGGAAAGATAACAGACCATTTAACCTTTAGTGTCCATCTGTGGTACACATGGCCTGCAACTAGACATTGGTAACAATTCAGGCAATAAAATCAAAATCGCAGGCTTCGTGCACCATATGAGGACACAGCAATTTTTACAAAAATAACCAAAAAACAAATCTAATTTCCCTTTTTTTAACAAAAACAAATAGAGTAATTAAGAAGAAACAAATATTTTGGCCCAGAAGAACTGGTACAAAATTTACTCTGAATTTAGCTGGCAGTTAAAGTGTTAAAAAATTAACAAAATTGCGTGATTTCCCTATGACTCTATCAAACAATGTAATAAACTCAAAAGATTAAAAATGTACTCTAAATAATGATATTAAATAAAAAATTTTAATATAAAATTTTTAATACGATAACGCAAAAACTATTTAATAAAACTATTTATTACTTACTCAACAGTTTAACAACATTCGAAGAAAGCGTTAGCTGATATGGCCAAAAACAGGTGGGTCTTCGAATGCTTCAAAAAGGAGTAAGGGTTAATACTTTAGCAATATCTTCATGTCTTGTCAAGCATAGCCAAAGGGTAACTAAATGATGGAACTCTATAAAAGAAAAAAAAATATCTCTTGATATTGGAATTATTTGAATAAACAGGATATGATCAAACTTTCCATATAAAATGTGAGTTTCACCACAAAACTGTAAATAAACTGACGCGCATAGTGCAAGAGTGGCCTAACTCGTAAAAATTGATTTTGAGAAAAAGACGATTTAAGTTTTATTCAATTTGACCGCTCTCTGTTCCTCCAAGAATTATTAACCTTAGTTTTCAATTTCAACACCTTAAATTAAGTTGGTAAATTTCATTTTATATAAATATGACAAAAAAGTAAAATTTTCAAAATCTTTTTGAAAAAAAAAATTGTAGGCCACTCCTGCACTAACATTATATAAATAAAAAAAATAAAGTGCGTTTTTGCATAAAATATATTTTTACCATACTTGCATACAAAAAGTGAACAAAAGCCAAAACAATGCCCTTAACTAATTTTTTTTATAAACGTTTATTCCATCATTTGTTCGGAATCTTCTATAGCGTAAAACACATTATCTTCTCCATCATCATTATTTTGTATAGGTTGATCTAAATTTTTAACATTTAGATTGTTATAAAAGTTATGTAAATAAGGTGGTACATACACTAACAAATCTTGTAAATTGCTAAATTTAGCTGCTTTATTGTCTCTGCCTTTTGGGTATAAAAGTGAAAGTTTTCCAATAAACGTAGATGTATTGCGCTTTGTAATGTCTATATGTTTAAAAATAACCTCCGGATTGTTAGATTCTTTATAATACAATTGTAGTGGTTCAGTTAAAGAGTATCGCAACCATTGCATTTTTAACCAGTTCACCGATTCGCTCTCGACAGTCTTTTTACGATTAGTAATGGTTTTCTCTGGACACAACGAACGTCTCGAATATGGTAGATGGAACAAAGAAGTCGGAAACTGGCGACCGTACGATGCGAAGAGACCAAGAGGAAGACCTCAAATGCGCTAGAGTGACGATATCAAAAGAGTCGCACGACCAATGTGGAAACGCGTAGCACACAACAGGGATGAATGGCGAGAAATCGGAGAGGCCTTTATTCGACAATTCGGATAGAAAAAGAGCTATAAAAAAAAATGGTTTTCTCTAATGGAACAGTACTCACGAAATCGTTGCTGGTCATTTCTAGTACTGTGAAAAACATTACTTCTAGTAGTAATGTTTTTGTTTTTTGGCTGTCCTAATCACTCTGGTCCAATCTCCGGATACATAAATATCATTAAAAGTTTTCTTGTTCTTCTCTATGATCCCAAAGTCACGGTCACAGGCTAAATATGAATGCCCCGACACCAAAAATTTATGGTCAATTTGCTGCACTTTTGGTATCTTGTTTTGTATAATGTAATTACAAAATAGAGACATTTTAATGTTCCTATTCTGCCCTTCGCATTGGTCACTATACCCAATTAATTTTGACGTATTAACATAGTTTTTGACATAATGCTGTATACAAGATCCAATCTCTTGAGGTCCTCTTGATGCTATGGCTTCATGCCAAACGTACATGTGGGCCTGATTAATTGACAAGTTGTGGATATCTAAGCAGTATGTCCACAACTGCCCTTTGTAGTAACATAACCAGTTGAAAGATGAGGTGTAGGTAATGTAGGCATGAGATCAAACGCTATTACAGTGACATCATTTTCAGCTATTTTACCCAATTCCGAATCCAATGCCATCCCAGCACGTGCGCTTTCTGCCTTTCGAAGATGCAATTCTTTTTCTAACTTTAAATTTGCCAAAGGCACTTCAGAAGTGTCTGTTTTTATTTTTTGTTCAAATTCGTCACATCTTCTACAACTGTCAGATACAGGCGCATGAAAAGTTAAATTAAATTTTTTTCTCAAAACATCCCTAAAAACAAATTGTGACGCAGGATCATTTGTTTCTTGTTTGTATAAGGAATACATAGTTGACAGATTTAAAGTGGGAGCTAAATAACAAAGATTGGGATTTTTTTTTCTAGAATAATATGACTGATATTTTGGAAACCTCGAAATAAAATGAAAAATATTGTCAAGTTTCTCCTGACTTGTTTTATTATGAGGGTCTTTTTTCCTCTTTTATCCTTAGAAGGTGTGCCACCTTGCTCTTTATTACGCAAAGCACGTGTAAGTCGACCATCTGAAACTCTCAAGACTTTTTTAAAAAACTCCTTGCAAACTGGAATATCTAGCCCTGTTTCTCTTGTCAAATAATATTGTCTTGTGTATTTTCTGGAGTCACTTTGAGCACACATAAGTAGGTCTGTAAATCATAATTGGCGAGTTCATAAAAATCTTGAAAAAAAAAGACCTGTACTTTTTTCACTTGATGAATCTTCCATATCAGAAGGATTGTAACTGGAACCTGAATCTGCATACGGCTCATCAATACTAGAGACATTACTGTCATCAAAGTGGCTTTTGCCTGAAAGAGATAAGTTACAATAATTCAGTCGTGTATTCATATATACTTTTTAACACCTTATTCCAATATGTCTACTTTTAATAATTACTTAAGAAAATAATATGAATAATGTATTTACCTGATGTGGATGGAATATCCATAATACAACTAACTAAACACAAACAATTAAAGCGTACAAGAGGTGTTAAAAATCAAATAATAATTTTAAGGTTAAGAGATAGGCCACCAGTGCACACGAGAAACTGAAACACATCGACAGGCATGAACGTTGGGCTATTACTACACGACTGTTTGTCAACAAATCATAATACGCCAAAGTGACCTTGATCATTCCTTAACCGGCATTTTAATCAAATCTACGTGGGCCACTATTGCACACGATAGATTAATACACATACTAACGCTTGGTGTTATTAACTCAAATATCATTTTTTTAGTTGGGCCACTCTTGCACTATGCGCCTCAACTGTTAAATCGGCACATGAAGAGATTTAGATAGCCAACTTAGAACTTACTGAAAATAAGTCGTATTATTTCTTTTATGGGTTCGTCCAAAGCTTTAATTTTTGGAGAGGTGTATACAGTTATGTAAAAAAAGTGGTGTTTCTGTTCCCATTAAAAATATCTTACCACTTTTAATTGAATTAAAGCCAAAACTAATTGAATTTAAAAAAAGGGAACTATTAAATCAAGTGTTTAGATTGAGAATGGATTGTTGGTTTTTCTGTAATTCTTTGTTTCTGTAAGACACTATTTGCAATTTGCTCAGTTGGTTGACCTTTTAAATGTTGTCCAACCACTTCTGTGAAGCCTTTATATTATAAAGTCTACGCTTAATTAATAATAAGGTCTACGCCCAACTTACACGTCACTTTTTTTTTCTTGAATTCAATTTCTCCAGCTTCCGTATCTTTCCTCACTTTTTAATTTTCTAAAAACTATTTATACTGGTTAAATGTCAGCTTTTGGATATTAATATTTATTCCAGTAGTTTTACAATTTAAATTATATTTAAGTTATAGCATTTTTATTCTTTTACCTATCTACAAACTGGATTAGATATTCAGATTTATACAAATGAAATCTACTCATTTTTCTTAGGCTTTCCTCAATGCTGATCAACCCTGTATTTTAGCAACTATATTGGAAACAATAGAAGTTTAAATCAAATTGAATCGATACTGGTCGTTACGGTCACGATGCTCAATCGAAATTAAAGTAGTGGAACTGATTCAATTTGCAAAATTAAGCGTTTTCTCTATTGATTTTGACCCCTTTTGATTTATAGCCAAGACTGTTTGTACACGTGAGAAGGAATTACGGCCCGGGGATATCTAACAAAGAGTTTTGCTTTATGAGTTTGATCACGCTTTTCCTAAAAATACATTCTTTTTTATTTTTGACACCATGCAAAACTATAAATAAAATCGAAATCGTCTATATTTAGCATGTGTCTTTTGTGTTTGCGCATTAGTTATTTTACGAAAATTACCAGTTTTAAATAGAACAATATATAAGCACGAATTTAGAATGAATATATTTACAATGTTTCTGAAGAAACATGAAGTGCTTAAAGCAGAATCTGGGAAACATACAAATTAATAGCATAAAAAACAAAGAAGGAGTGGAGACCAACAATATAAAAGAAATTTTACAGATAACGCACGAATATTATACAAATCTCTATAAAACAGAACAAAAATCAACCCAAGAAATCCGTAATCAGTTACAACTAAAAATAAAGAACGTTAACTCTGACCCACAACCAGAAATCAGTAAAAATGAAATAAAAAAGGCAATCAAATAGATAAGGAATAACAAATCTTCTGGGAAAGATGGAGTAACTGTGGAAATGCTAAAAAATGGGGGGGAAAACTACAGTGGAAGTCCTTTATGTACTAATGATTAAAATATTAAACACAAAAAAAATACCCACCACATGGAACGAGGCAATAACACTATTACTATTTAAGAAAGGCGATAGAAAAGATCTGAAAAACTATAGGCCCATAACGCTACTGAATGTAATGTACAAACTGTTCAAACAGATTAACAACTAAGTTAGATAATTACCAGTCAAGAGAGCAAGCCGGTTTTAGAAAAGGATTCAATACAAGCGACCATCTGCTTACGATAACAATATTAATTGAAAAGGCCAACGAATATCAATTCCCCATATGTATGGCATTTGTAGACTTTTAAAAAGCATTCGATAAGGTGGAACATTGGGCAGTAAAGAAGTCTTTACAAAATGGAAAATTAACTATAGATATACGGACTTAATTTCCAATATATATGATTAAGCAACAACATTCATCAAAATAGTTGAACAAACGGAGCCCATTAAGATACGGCGAGGAGTCAGACAGGGTGACACTATATCACCCAAAGTATTGAATTAAACTTTGGAAGACGTTATGAGGAAATTACAATGGAAAAAAATCGGTTGCCTGTAAAGTCGGTTTTACGGGCGAAGATTTTACGTGACAACGTCTTTTTCTCGGTAGAATATTTATTGATATGAATATTATTAAATTGCACAATAGGAACAAGGAATTGAATAAAAATAAGAATTGCACAAATTTTAACTATAGAAATATATTTTGTTTACTAAAACATTGTACATGTAAACATAAACTTAACTAATTTCTATTTGAGTGATTTTGTTGAGGATAGGACGATGATAGGAGAAATATGAAATGAAAGGAAGTGTTTCTGCTGTAATGTGTCTTGAACGCCAAGAACGCTCGAGAAAGACAGACACACAAGCACGCACCGATTCAACGCGCCTAATTCTCTAGTGCTGCGCGCGCAGCGGACCGATCATGTTTGAGTGGGAGAGAGACACAAGGCATTCGCCGGTCCGGCGGGCCTCTCTCTCGTTCGGTGACTCACTGTAACAGACGTGAGAGGGCGATACACTTTTTCGTGAATGACTCCGAGCCACAACCTAATTTAAGACGTTGTCACGTCAAAACGGGGTATTAACATAAATGGCTAATACTTGAATCACTTGAGATATGCAGACGACATTGTATTAATAACAGATAAAAGGGAAGAATTACAAAATATGATGGATGAATTAAATAGCGAATCAACAAAAATAGGTCTACAAATGAATTATAATAAAACGAAAATTATGACCAACCAACCAGAAGAATTAATAATTACAATTGCACAAACAACTATAGAACAAGTAAAAAAATATGTATATTTGGGGCAACTAGTTAAATTAAATAAAGAAAATCAGACCGGAGAAGTAAAGAGAAGGATACGGTTGGCTAGGGTATCCTTCGAAAAACTTTCTTATATACTAAAAAATAAAAAATACCCCCAATATTTAAAAACAAGAGTCTTCAACCAATGTATACTTCCTGTTCTCACCTATGGTTCTCACACTTGCACATTTACAAAGGAAAACATGGAAAAAATATCAAAGACCCCAAAGAGCCATGGAAAGGCAAATGCTGAACATCTGCCTATTAGACAAGAAAAGAAATACTTGGATCCGCAACAAAACAAAAGTGACCGATGTATTAACGCAGATAGCAAAACTTAAGTGGAAGTTCACTGGACATACCATAAGACAGAAAGACGACAGATGGAATAAGATGATTATACACTGGAGACCATATAGTTACAAACGAAAAAGAGAAAGGTCACAAATGAGATGGTCAGATGACTTGAAGAAACGCGCAGGCCCGAAGTGGATACAAACTGCCTACAATAGAGAGACGTGGAAAAAGGAAGAGGAGGTCTATGTCCAAAATCGGACAGCAAGGGCTGTAGTGATAGATAGATAGATACAATAAATGAAAAAGTTAAACTGAAGTTTGTAACGCGTTTTCTTAACGTCTACTGCCTTTCCAATATGTATACAATTGTATTATTTATTGTATTGTATTGTATTAATAATTGGGTGTTTAGGATATACTTGTTGAATTGAAGTAATTGAACTCAGAGAATCAGAAAGAATTACCGCTTTGACGATATCGGTATTATAAATAAACTTAATTGCTCAATAAAGAGCAAATAATTCGGCTGTGTATTGATCACAATTGATCACAAAAGCGGCACCAACTCGATTGCTAGATTTTGAAGCATCTGTAAAAATTTTCATAAGTTTGTAGTATATTTGACAAAACAGTTTTTATTTCTGTACAATTTATTTCCGACTTATTATATTTGCTCAAATATACATTATACTGTGAAATATTAAACGACCAGGGTATATGAGGATCGGCGATGTTTGGATCGAATATGTCAGGAAAATAAAAGTTTAATTTCTTACAATATGTTCTAATTCTTTAATGGTATGGTTTTCCTAGTTTATCATTATAATTAAAAAGTTCGTTATATTTATCTGTAAAGGTGTTACTGTAAATAGGTTTTTCAGGATTACAGTATACCGAGGATGAATGTGTTAATGTCAGTTGCATTCTCCTGTGATAAAGGCATGGCTCACCAAGTTCAGCGTATATGCTCTCAATAGGTGTACTTCTAAATGCTCGTAAAGCGATTCTTAGACCATCATTATGAATTGTATTTAGAGATTTTAAAATAGACTTTCTAGTAGAACAATAAGCGATGATAAGAAGCGATGATAAGCGATGTGTATACTGATAATTTTGTATTTTGGTCGGAGCCCCATTTCCTGTTTGATAATGTTTTTAGAATATTTATTCTCTTATGGCAAGTTAATTGTAATTGCGGTATATGTTCTCGCCATGTTAGTTTGTTGTCTAAACACATTCCTAAAAATTTAATATGAGGATCTGGTCATGGTATGAGGAAGGTCATGGTTTTTGCAAAAACCATGACTCTTGTTTTTGTTGTAGAAAATTCAAAGCCAGTATTCAGAGACCATGTTTCCAATTTATTGATAAAGCTTTGTTAACATTTTGTCTTACTATATATATTTTTTGCTTTTGTAAATACCACTAAATCGTCAGCATAAATCCGTGATTTTAAAGGTTTTTCTATGTTTTTCAAAAAATCATTAATCGCTATTAGGAAGAGTGTTGGACTAAGAACAGACCCTTGTGGTACTCCATTTGTTAAGCAGTAAGTTTTTGAGCACGAATTGAGTCATTAGTTGCCAAATCAGGCCTATACGGCGGATCACTCATTAATTCGATGGTTTGGCCCGTCAAAAACTTCGTTGTGTGTGCTAATCTGCGTGAGCTTGCATTGTCGTGATCAAGAATAATTTGTCTGTTTGTATTATTTTTCCGAATTTCTCTAAAAACTTCTCTCAAGCAAATGGTTGTATGTATACCATGTATACCATTTAGAAGTAACCGTCTTACGTTCTTATAATGGTACTATAGCTACATGATTATTTATACCAAAGGAACAAGCCACCATTTGTCTCGATGTGATTCTTCCACGAACAACTTTTATTGGATTTGGTTTATCTTGGAACAGCCATACGGTCGATTGCTGTTTTGTTTCGGGCTCATATGCAAATATTCATGTTTTGTGATCTGTGTAGATGTTATACATAGCAGTTGATCCCATTTCTTAAAAAAATCCTTGCACCAATGGATCCGAGCCTCTTTTTGTCCTTTTTTCAGATTAGGGGGGATCCAACGTGAGCAAATCTTTTGCAAAAGCTACAGCCAAATGATCATGCAATATATTATTGATGATTGTCCTGATAATGCACAAGAATATCTTAATCTTACGGTATGTCACATGACGATGTTGCTCTATCAGCTCACGTACAGCATATGTGCATATATTAAGCGATATTCACGGAATTGGTTCTGAAGAGAGCGTCGACTACGACTGAATTCATTGAAGAAATTTCTTACGGAGCTAAAGAATGGTGCTTTATCTCCTTTTAACGATTTAAATTTATTGATGCACTCTTGTCCTTATAATAGAGATGTGGCTATATCGGAGAATGCTTAAGATCCCGTGGACTGACCGAGTCACAAATGAGGAAGTCCTCAGAAGAATTTTTAAGAACCGAGAGGTACTGACCACCATCAAATCTCGAAAGTTACAGTTCTTCGGACATATTATGCGAAATAAATCCAAATGTGCTCTCCTTCAATCTCCATCCTGCAAGGAAAAATATTTGGAAAACGAGGTCCAGGAAGAAAAAGAAGAACATCTTGGTTAAAGAACCTCAGAATCTGGTTCAATACAACATCTGTGTAGCTTTTCCGCGCTGCTGCAGATAAGATAAAGATTGTCATGATGATCATCAACATTCGTAACGGATAGGCACATCAAGAAGAAGAAGAATCGCACGAAAATGTCTACGGTTCAATTGCATTTTTTAGTCGAGACAAATTTTTCAAGCCACTGTAAACAACATAAATATTGCTCATACGTTTTGAGTGCGCATGTGCTTAAAAATTTTAATGCAATTTCCAGTGCAATTGTCAGATGTCAGTTGGCAGTACTTAGTATTGCCTATGCCAGAAATATAAGTAGCAACTGTAGGAGTTGTTGCATAATAGAGTGAGTTGCATATTAGAGTGTTGCTCCATGAAAAAACATTTTTTATAATCTTTTAAATTTTTAATCTCAAATCAGTAGCGGATCTGGATACCTTCTAGCATTGGCACTATCTTGCCTTGCTGTATATCATTCTTCAATAAGGTCACTACTGTAAGTATTATTAGCATTTGCGGAAAGTGAGTTCGCAGCGTCCATTAATGTACCGTTCTTATTTGAGTGACGTTAAATAAAGGGCTCTGGGTATTGTTGTATTTTTTTAATAATCTAATTTATTGTTTTTATTTATTATCAAAGGTTCTACACTTATAACACTTATAAGTTTATTTAAAGTCTTTATTTGTACAATATAAGTAATTTATTTCACACTAATAATTATATAATTTATCCATTTTTTACAATACGTGCGTTACATTTTAAAAACTCGACGCAATGTTAAAAACTAACTGGCCCTTTAACTATGACCTTCCATCGAAGGAACTCCATCAAAAGCAGGTTTTTTATATCGGAGGGGGACCCATACATCTAGAAATTCGTCGAAGGATGTCCACCTTTCTGACCCTTGGCGAAAAGACTGGAAAGTCACGCCATACTGGTTTTTTAGCCGAGGGAGAGCTGTGGATCTTCTTACTAGAAAATACTCGAATGAATAATAATACGAGTAATAAATATGTTTACAGTTTTGAGTCATATGATGCGTCATTATTTATCGTAACAGTATATCAACTTTAACTAAAAGGTATCTCGGTATTGGCGTAGAGTTTATATATCACAGATCAGCTGAAGTCCTAAGGACTGGTACCTTCCATCAAGGACTTCATGAAATATGTACAATAGGCGAATTAACTGTCAAAATAGTTCAGCCACTTTTTATAAATATGTCACGAAAAAGAAGGTAGGAGGTTCATTTTTGATGGAAGGAGAGTTTAGACGAACACTGTATAACCATCTATATCTTATTGAATGGGATATTGGTAAATGTTAACCAATTTTATTTTCCTCGTTTCTACTTCATATTTTATTTCTATTAACAGGGTTGTTCTATTACTATTCTTATGGTTACAAGTTATCGATAATTTTCTTGGACTATATATTTGCAGGTAGTTCTCTAGTCATGACTTTGATGTTGCTGCTGTTGATGACCCTGCGCTGATTTCATCAAATAATAAACAATAATTTAAGTTCTTTAATAAATAATAGCAAATTTTGTTTAGTAGTGGTTTCTTTCTTTTAATTTATTTAAAACATGTTCTTAAAATTTATATATTGGTATACAATGTACTAATAATTTACCAAATTATTAAAAGAATAAATGTCTTTAAATCGTTAAAAGTAATTATAGACCTCTAAAGTATAAAGTCTATCTTTGTTTTTTTCTTAAAAAAATTTCAAGTAAAGCCTCAAAAGCGTATATAAAAAAGAGAACCCTTCGTGAGTACAGATTATACCTTAAAAGTGATCGAAACGGCTAGTAGAAGCAAACCCAACGAGCGTTATGCAAATTTTATCGCACATTAATTTAATTTTTTTAATAATTTATTCTGATTTTGGCTGATAAGTCCAGTAAAATGTAGTTTACAAAACTCGGTATTTTATTTGACTCCATTTGTATGCAAATATATCCGCTTTATTCAGATTTCTTGTTTTCGTTTACTTTTTCCTTCTTTTTTGTTCAATTGTACAAATCCACTTCGCTTAAAATTAGTACGTTGATGAGCTTCGCCTCTGCAGGAGTGGTTTAAAGAAAAACCTATTATTTATAGGAGTGTTATATATATATATATATATATATATATATATATATATATATATATATATACAAATACGGAAAAAAATTTTTAGTAGGTATTACAAAATTAGCGAGAAATGGACAGAGATCAAAATCATATTCCATCTAGTCTGCCGATCGAAACCCGAGTATTTTAGATTGAATTTATCCCTATTTAAAATAACATCCTGCATTACCAGGCGTATCATAATTATCGTTTTATACGATAATTTTTACGTAGTGGGCAACGTACGATAGTACGTATACCTTAATATTAAAATATACGATAATTTCTGTTGACGCTCTGATTATCCTTTTTTTAAATTTTTATCTCGAGTATCTCGTGTAACACAAACAAACGTTGAAATCAAAACAATCATTCGTCGGGGGCTAAAGTTCAAAATTCCTGAAATTATAAGTATATCTATCATCACTACTTGCAATACGTCCAAATAACTTTAAAATGCTTTCTAGACAAATATATTAGAGTGATATAAGGTTGGATCATCATCATTTATTCTTCGCTTATCCACTGCTGGACATAGATCTCCCTCATAATTTTCCATCTATTTCGATCCTGTGCCTCTTTCATCCAATTCCTATGACAACGTTTTAGATCGTCAGTCCAAAGTGTTGGTAGACGACCTCTGCTTCGGTAGGCATCATCTCTTGGTCTCCATTCCAGTATCCTCTTTGTCCATCTATTATCTGTCATTCGAGCTACGTGACCTGCCCAGTTCCATTTCAGTGTTGCTACTCTCTCTACTGCATTAGTCACTCCTGTTCTTTGTCGTAGCTAGATATTTGGGATCTTGTCTCGTAGTGAAACGCCCAATATAGCACGCTCTATCGCCCTTTGACACACACGGATCTTTTGAACTGTTCTCCTTGTCAAGGTCAACGTTTCCGCACCGTAAGTTAACACTGGCAAAACACACTGATTAAACGTTTTTCTGTTAAGGCATATTGGTATATCAGACGATATGAAAATATGGTTCAGCTTGCTGAAGGCTGCCCAAGTTAGTCTTATACGACGAAGAAGCTCAACGGTTTGGTTATCTTTTCCTATACGAATCTCATGTCCTAGGTATTTATAGGCCATTACCTGGTCTATGGATGTTGTTTCTACGCATATATCTTCTCTGACTACAATATTTGTCATCATCTGGGTTTTAG
The DNA here is from genome assembly GCF_040954645.1 of Diabrotica undecimpunctata. NCBI lineage: Eukaryota > Metazoa > Arthropoda > Insecta > Coleoptera > Chrysomelidae > Diabrotica > Diabrotica undecimpunctata. Next base: position 37,377,333 of record NC_092807.1, on the reverse strand, counting down.
ATATATTTATTTTTAATCCCCTTCTAGCGAGGAAAGGTAGAGCTGATTTAAAAGTTCTTTGGCCTCATCTATCCTATCAGCTATTAGTACAATATCATCTGCAAACCTTAGATGGCTAAGATTTTCTCCGTTTATGTTTATGCCCTTGTCGGTCAGTTTTGCCCTTTTACATATTATATATTTCAAAAGCGTAGTGAACAGTTTCAGCGATATGGTGTCCCCCTGGCGTACTCCACGTTGTATCGGGAATTTCTGGGTTTGACGATCACCCACTCTCACACTGGCTCTTGC